>NW_004524642.1:6960839-6961869 GCF_000260255.1 Octodon degus
ACATTGTCTTTATATTCAAGGGAAGATTGTGTTTCATTCACACTTGGTTTTCTTTAAATCACATTTTGTATACATTGGTTTTTATAATGTAGCATTCCAAGATCATTTCATTTATAATCATTGCTGTCCAAATAATACGTTTTAGGAGATAGACATCACACATTTTGCAATAATAATCATTACTTTCCAGAAAAATTATAGTACACATATGTATTTTATATATCACTGGCATGCGCAAACTAATACCTTCAACAGTTTGTCATATGTATTTAGTTCCTATCTTCAATTCTTTTAGCACTGTAGATGTTTCCATAAGTTACCAGAACTCATTATACAACCTCATTATACAACCCTCACTGTAAATTCCTTACAGTTACCTCAGGTAGCACTACAGAGAGACTTCTATCCTCTTACTATCATAACAGTATCATGTTTTCTGCCAAAATCTATCCTGCTTTCTGTGCTGTCATACGGAGTTTTTAATATTTTTTAATTTTTTTATTTATTTTGTACAGGGTCTCACTGCACAGCTCGGACTCCTAGTGATCCTCCTGTCTCAGCCTCCTCGGTTCTAGGATTACAGGTGTGTGCTGCCACACCCAGTTTTGGTAGCTGGCTCGGCATGTGGCTTGCATGGTATGCAGTACTAGGGATCGAATCCCTGTCCTTGTGCTTGCCAGACAGGTGCTTAGACCACTGAGCTATCTCCCTAACATGTTACATAGAGTTTTCATATATAGGTGAGGATCCAGTGAAACACTCACCGACAGCTCTTGGGTACTTTCAGCACACATGCAGCAGTTTTTCTGTTATTACCACTTCCCTTTTACCTGACATTCTAGAGTGGAAACAAAATTGATGATCAGGCACATGCACATGCACAAATGCACACACACACACACACACAGATACAAACATACACACACACAGAGATACAAACACATGCACACACATAGACACAAACATACACACAATTGATCAAGACATACTGATTAGGAAGAAAAGAAAAAAAAGTACAGTATAAAGAAAA
>NW_004524642.1:6963134-6969405 GCF_000260255.1 Octodon degus
ATATACTAGCTATTGGAGGTAAATTAGTTAATGACAAGAAATACAACATAAGGTTTGCATGAAGCAGTTGCCACCTCTAAGGCTGGTGGATAAAAAGGAAGACCATTACATCTTTAAGTGAGGTGAAGAGACCTGGCGAGCAAGTCCTGAAGGCCTACACAGAGGGACTCTGCAGAGCTGGGCCACAGATTCCAAGGAAAGCGCTCGCCTGATTTGAAGATGATGCCCCAGGAATCCGAGGCAGGAACCCTGTTCTGTTAGAAAACAGAATTCTGAGGCGGGGGCTTGGGTCATGTTTCGCTGCAGTCCCTAACTCAGCACAGTGAGAATGCATTTGGGGGGGGGTGTTAAACACACACACACACACACACACACACACACACACACACATCCCAATTCTGTAAACTGGAATTAATTCCAGAGTAAGTAATTATTACTGGGGTTATCCACAGGAGGAAGCAGCAACCCTGTTAACCCTCTCTTTTTTGAGGGGAAGGGTGAGGGGTTTCCTTAAGCAGCTCACATGAAACCACACTGCAGCCCAGGCTGACACAGCAGTCCTCCCGCCTCAGTCTCCTGTGTGCTGAGATGAGAGGTGTGTGTCACCACTCCCAGCCGGACAACCCTCTTGGAATTTTTTTTTAATCAGGTCTCGATGCAGTTTGGACTCATAGGGATCCTCCTAGCTCAGCCCCCCCCCCTCCCCGCCCCCAGTGCTGGCATTCCCTGCCCAGTTCCAGGCCGGCCCTGCATGCGGTGCTTGTGATGGAATGCAGGACCTTGCCTTTGCCAGGCAGGCACTTACGCCTCCCAGCTCTCTCCCCAGACCTACAATTCTACTTTGACACAGACATTCCATTATGTTTTTCTTCCTCCAGACTGTCAGATTCTGCAGAATTCTAGGGTTTTCTATAGCTGAGCTGTCCCCTAAAATTTATAATAGTATTCTGTCTGTCCATATTGATACTATTTGCAGGAACTATAGTGCATGAACATAAAATAATTTGTTTGATAAAGATTAACTGTGATTTTGGACATTTTATTTATTTTTCCTTTTTATGTATTCGGTACAAGGTCTCACTGCACAACTGGGAGTCACAGTGATCCACCTGTTTTCAGCTTCTCCAGTGCTGGGATTACACAACCACGCCTGGACTCGGTCTTTGGCTGGGCGTACCTGGGGGCGGGCCCGGCGCAGCACGTAGTGCCAGGGATAGAACCTCGGTCCCTGTGCTTACCTAAGCAGGTGCTCAGTCCTCTGGCTGTCTAGCCAGCCTAGATTTTAGACATTTTAAAATATTTTTGAACCGCAGTGTTCTCTAGATATTCCTTGGGTTATTCCTTGGATCTAAAAGAAAGAATCTTAAGACAAATAGTTGTTTGGTGATAGTGAATTTCGAACTTCTTGGTGCACAGTAAGATCCGAATATATGTAGGTGGACAGGTATACATAGATACATGACCAGAAGGATACATACTTAATTTAATTTAATTTAATTTGTCTTAGATACTTCTGTCTTTCCATCTTTTGAATAATGCCTATGATATATTGGTTATTAAATAAAAAATATTAAATGAATGAATACATTTATTATAAATGGATCGTATGTTTCTACATTTCATTTGATACCATTCCAAAATTTCTGTTCTATGAGTTACACATGGAGGACCAGTGAGATAGCTCAGTGGACTAAGCACCTGCTTATGTGCAGGGACCAAGGTTTGATCCCCAGAACTACATACCACCCTGGCTCTGCCCCCAGGAATGCCCAGCCGGGGACCCAGTCCAAGCATAGTGGTGCATGCCTGTAATCCCAGCTCTGGGGAGACTGAAAATAGGAGGATCACTATGAGTCCCAGCTGCATAGTGAGACCCTGTACCAAATACATTAAAATAATAATAATAGTAATAGTAATCACAATCATAATAAATAAAAGTTACATATGGGTGCATCATAATTCATTGTATATTTTATTTCATGATAAGAGATATCTAGTTCATTTACAATTTGTCCTTTAAAATTGCACTAATATTTAATTTTTTTATTTTAAAGAGAAAGATAAAAAAATACAGTTTCAAAACAGGATAAGAAATTAACAATGGTTAGTATACTGTGTGTTATGGTTTGTGTCTAGCTGTCTTCCCAAAGCCTCATGCAGTCATGGGTCAGGACTTCTAGAGTTTGAGAGTAACTCAAGATCCACTGGGATTATGGGTCTCAGTACTGCTGAGATTCTGGGTGTGAGGACTTCCCCCAGCTTAAGGCAGACAGCCTGAATGTAACATGAGAGAGGTAGATTTCCTCTCTGTTGCCGTTGTTGCTGCTAATCCTCCCTTGGCTCCTGTTGCTTTTTGCCACCTCCATGAATGACTACCCTCTGCCATGTGCTATTCTGCCTTGGAGCCAGCTGAGTGTGGACTGTGAGCTAAATAAACCTATCTTTCCCTCATTTTGGATGTCGGGTATTTGTCCCAGCAATGAGAGAAGAGTAACTGAGACACTGTATTGTTATCTTCAAAGTAGTTACATAGAATACAAGATGTAGGGATGCAAAATTAATGAACCAATATGAGCCAAACTGATCTTTTCAGTTTCTTCAACTGTAACTTCCAGCTAGCTATAGTTCTTTTTTTTTTCCAATTTATTTTTTGGCAATATCAGGGATGGATTCAGGACCTAGCACTTGCCAGGCAGGCATTTAGCCTGCCGAGCTATCTTCCTGGCTCTCAAGCCTATCTTTTCAATGTGATTAATATTTTCCTATCTTCAGAAAATACATTATTCTAAATAGTTTTTGTTTGGGTTTGTTTATAAAAGTAGGTGAGTATGGGGAGAGGCACCTGTACTCCAAGCACTCAGAAGACTGAGGTAGGAGGATGGAAATTTCAAGTTTTGCCTGAGCAATTTAAAAAGACTCTTTCTCAAAATAAAAATAATAAAGAGGCCTGAGGATGCAGTTCAGTACGAAGGCTTTGAGCTCAAACTCCAGTAACAATGCATTGGAGTATAAAAAGTTATTTTACTACCAATATCCCATGTCATGTGTGAAAAGATGGGGTAGGAATAATCCAAATAAGTACTAATAAGAGCACTTAATATGTTCCATTATTATTCATCACTTACTCATGTCCTTTCAAACTATAGGGAACAACTATAGAGTAAAAATAATTTACTTGATACCATTTATTTCCATTATGAAAGCTTTAGAGAAATACATAATTCATTTATTTATTTTATTTATTTATTTTTTGTGATGCTGGGGATTGAACTCAGGACCCTGTGCTGGCCAGGCAAGCACTTATTCTACCCAGCTATCTCCTTGGCCCCGAAATACATAATTTAAATGAAAGATTATTTTGATTATTTGCTAGATGTTTTTGAAAATTTAAGCAATGCCTTTTATACCTGTTTGTATCTTTTTTTATTTTCTTATTTTTTTCTTACATGGATCAAACCCAGGGCCTCATGCACATTAGGAAAGTTGGTCTATAACGCAATCCCTCACTTTATATTCTTTTATCTTTTCATTTTCTTTCTTTCTTTCTTTCTTTCTTTCTTTCTTTCTTTCTTCTTTCTTTCTTTCTTTTTTAATGTATTTGGTACAGGGTCTTATTATGCAGATTGGACTTGTTGTGATACTCCTGTTTTTAGGCTCCCCAGAGCTGGAATTACAGTCATGTGCCACTATACCAGGTCTTGGTGGAGGGCTCAGTGCACCAGGGGGTGGGGCTGGGGCAGCATACAGTGCTGGGGATCCCCCAGTCCCTGAGCTTGCCTAAGCAGGTACTTAATCTGCTGAGCTATCTTGCTGGCCTTTATCATTTCTTTATCTGTACGTAAAATTTCTTCTACTGGGAACTAGAAGAAATCTGAAATATCTTTGTTCTGGGAAGACAGATTTAAATTTCTAAAGATAGTGAAGAATCCTGGACTTGGGGGAAAACAAACCCTCACTTGCATCTTTGCAGTTTAAAGTAGACTCTGCCCTATGTTATTGCTTAGTTCAGCAGACTCTAGTGCAGATGGTTGCGTTGCGGTCTTTTCTTCTGATGGAGAGCAGGCCTCTTTTCTTCTTGGCATTACTATTAATTCTCTACTATTAATTACTATTACTATTAACTACTTCAATCTCATTGCTATTAATTCTATTTTAATCATTGACTTAAGGCACTTAACCCAACCAGTGTAGAGCAGGTACGTTTTAGCCTTCATAATGTGTCAACCAAATTTGAAATTCAGCCTTAGAAAAAGCACAGTTTACCACAGAACAGGAACCAAGCAATAAGTTAAGTTCATAAACACTCTTCAGCAGATAAAACTTCACTCAGATTATCCTTTCAGAGATTAAAGAATTCAGTGAACTATGATATGGTCAGGGTAATGTTGCTGTGTGAACTAAACCTTTACTGGTTCTAAACCATAAATTACGTTTGGGTCACTTTCTCATCATGCAGACTCAAGGCCCAATACAGAAGACTTCAATATATCAATGAGCAGAGTTTTCTTTCTTTATTTTTTCTTGTCTCTTGTTTTCATTTATTACTCCCCCCTTCTTTTTAAACAGGCATTTACTTGAGAGACAATATGGCAGTCATTGGTATGTCATGACAAACAGTTCATATTTAGAAGACCAGAGTGACAGGCATTCCAAGCATGACCCTACTAGTACACATTGTTATCTTCAGTGCAGTTGCATAGTTCACAAGTCTCAGCATATATATAGTTGGACTCAGTTTCTAAGGTCTCAGTCCTTGCCTGGTCCTCCCACTCCACTTCAAGAACTGCATGGGGGAAGGGCCTGGGCACTGATAGCTCCTCACTTTGTGGAGTTCAGGAAATGAGGAACAAGTGGGAAACCACATACAGGAGACACCTGGGAGGGTCACACCCTTGGTGACCACTCCAACCAGCCCTAAACTCCTCACTGCACATTCACCTCTGAGCTTAGCTGTGGATTAAGCCACAGACAATCACAGGATCTCCACGATCCACTCACCTTCCAGAGGCCCCTGCTCTGAGCACCAGGAAAGTTGTAGGTTATGTTTGACGTAGACCACAGCACATGGGTTATATAGACTAACATGCAGAGTTCAAGTCTTCGGAGAACATGTAAACTTGTGTTCCAGCAACAGAAGTTCACACCTTTCTCTATTTTATCCTACATGGATCTTTTCATGCAACATTCCCACCTTTGTTAATGCTGGAAAGAACCTTATTTATTTATTTATTGACAGTCAACAAAGTCTTTTATTAGACATCTAAGATTTATGCATTTCGTACATGCTTTTAAAGCATCAATTGGCAGTTAATAACAAAATAAATATGTATGTTCAGCAGTGGCCTCAGGCACAGAGTTGAGGCCATAGCAAGTCTTTTCCTTGGCACATGGTGGGCACTGAATGATGACAGTGGACTGGCCTAGGGGTCTCCTTCACTGAATGTCATTATGGTGAACAGCTTTAATAGGTATGATACTAACTGGAAATGAAATTTAAAATACACTTTATAATCTATATTTCTAAAAGTTTTTAAGACCTAAATGATATCCTTTTCTTCTAATCTAAGAACTCCAAGACCATCTAGTGAAAATATTGTCCATAAACTACCAGGGCATCAGTCAGCCTAGGAGCCACTGCCCAAGGTTATTCAATGTCTTCAGGCCTCACTGGGTGGGGTAAAGGGATGATGGATTTCCTCCCTGTGTCCCTAGAAAGCACTTTCCTCACATCATAAGCATCCTCATCTGGCTCCCCGTTGCTGGCCAAGTAGTACTCTATGACCGTCCGGTATACGCTGTAGCCCAGCTTCTTATATACATGTTGACTGCAACCTGGTTAAACACTCTGATGAAGAGATCCAGAAAAAAAGCCACACTTTCTCTCCCAGATCTCTTCCAGTAATTCCATGAGTTTAGCAGCCAAACCAAGGTGCTGAAATTCAGGAGCGATAGACAGAGCTGTGACAGGGCCATGGCACTCCTCCCTCGTGACAGAGCCTTCTGCTTTGCCTGTGATGTAGCCCATCAACACTCCCCCAGAGCCTCCGCCATGATGAGATACTCTGGCCAGTGGGCGAAGTGCTGCAAGTAAAAGGGAAGCCCATGAGTTTCTGTAAGTGGATCCAGGTTAGCGTTGTTGAAATGAAGCATATCATTACAGGCGAAGGCCCCCAGTGTGGTCATCATGCTGTGCCCACCACAACCGGTACTCCATGACCCTTCAAGAACCTCATTTTAAATTATGAAGGAGGCCGGGGATGTAACTCAGTGG
>NW_004524642.1:6969605-6973088 GCF_000260255.1 Octodon degus
GTGCCTTTCCTTAGCCCATGAGTAGACACAAGAATTGTGTAAACTTGCACTGACATGACAGACATGTCACTGTTGCAGCAGTTTTCTCTGTTTAAGGCATTCCATCTAGTACCATTCAGGATCATCGGCTGCCCAAGGTTTGAGGGCTTGAAGAAAAAGCCTGAATTCTTAGCTTATGAGCAGGAAGGCAAATGACTTGAAATGAAGAAAATTTGGATATTAATATATTCTAGTAAAAAGTGACCTTTGAATTGGCCACATGTATGAAAAGAGGAAGGAGGAGCCTAAAATTAGAGTTAATGAAACAATTGTGAGATACAGGAAGCAAATCTGACAGGAAATCAACCTCCTGCTGCTGAATTGGGAAAAGAAAGACAAAATGAAAGAAATTTAAGTGTCTCATAATGAAAAAAATGTTAGGGAATGTCTAGAAAAGTAGGCAATAATTTGTCATGACTAAATTGAAGCTTATTTGCAGCAGCCTCAAAAATACACCAAAAATAAATGTCTAAGCTCTCATATATATCATATTAAGAAAAAAGAAAAAAATGTTCAAGCACTAGAAATGTAGATTTCTTTTTTTCTTTTTGCAAAGGAATCTCTTTTCTAATAAACCTTTACTAATCCTGGCCCTGATAATTTAATCTAGATCTGTTCAAGTAAATTCCTATCAACTTAATTACTTACGTTAGCTAAATTCAACATTCACGAAGTATTTCTAGTCCATCTTGCAAACACAGAATAATCTCTCTTTGCTCTAGTTGCTACTTTAGGCCTCTCATGAGTGCAAATATTAGGATAAGATTGCCAGTGGCGACAGGCTGAGCTTGGAACCATGAGGAGCTCTTGAGCTCACCAACATTCCCGTGGCCTGGTGAAAACAGAAAAATTCCCGCCAGTTTCTACTGCCTGGGAAAGCACAGTCATGCGTCAGATTAAGAATGAAGATCAGGGGGCCGGGGAGATGGCTCAGTAGAATAAGCGCTTGCCTGGCAAGTGCAAGAGCCTGAGTTCAATCCCTGGTTCTGAAAAAAGAAAGAAAGAAAGAAAAGAAAGAAAAGAAAAAAAAAAAAGAATGAAGATCAGGAGAGCATTGGAAATCTAATTGACAGGATAAATATATCCAACTATGGAAAAATACATTGTTTCTGTATTACTATTACATTCATTGTAAACATTTAGGGGAAAAATGCTGAATTTGCTAAAGTGCATAATTAAGTTAATGAAGGTTCTATAGAGCCTTTTAGGTTTAGTTTATAAATATTAGGAACACAGAGATGAAGTTATCTACTTAGCAAATCAAATAACGTATTTATAATTCGTAATGTCTACATAATATACTCCACATAAGAAGTTAGACTCAGAGGATCATTCTCTAGAATATGTAGAGAAATAAAAAAATTGGAACACCAAAATAAAAGAAATGAAAAATGGATAATTAAAATGAATGGACACTTCATAGAAGTACATATAACCAATAAACACACAAGCAAATGCTCGACATCCCCAAGCCATCAGGGAACTGGAAACAAAACTCCATAGAGCTTCCATTGATCCCACCTACAAACACGGCCACCACCAAGAAATCAAATCCTGGCAAGACTACAGGGAAAAGCCAATGTTTGTTATGGGAATGTAAACTAGTATAACCACTGTGGAAATCATTATGGAGATGCTTCAAATTGCTGAAGCCAGAATTCTCAGCTGACCCAGCTATTCTAGGTATCTTCCCCAAAGAATTAAAGACATTATACTACCTCAATATAAACATGCCAATGTTTATAGCAGCACAATCCATAATGTATAAATCTTGGAAGCAGCCTGTATGTCCATTTACTCATGAAGAAAGAAAGCAAGCATAGTATATACCCTTGATGGAAAGTTACCATCCTAAAGAAAAATAAAGGGGCTGGGGAGATGGCTCAGTAGAATAAGTGCTTCCCTGGCAAGTGCAAGGGCCTGAGTTCAATCCCTAGTTCTGCAAAAATAAAAATAAAAATAAAAATAAAAAAAATAAAGAAAGAAAGAAAGAAAAAAAGAAAAATAAATTTGGTTCATTTGTAGGAAAATGGATACCTGTGAATAAAGTGTTAGATGAAATAAATCACATTCAGCAGCTTAAATATGGCATGGTTTCTCTTAAAAGAGAAACACAGCTTATAAATGAATAATGGAATAGAAGATACATAGTAGGAAATAGGGAAGGGGATCAAGAAATGGAAGGAGGAAAAGGAGAAAAAAAGATTTAAGGTGTATAACTCACTTCAGTACATGTACAAACCCCACAGGAGAAACGCAACCACTGTGAACTACAAAGATGTACTGATAAAAGAATTAAGTCAATGATTTTGCCCTTTTTTGTTTTGTTTTGTTTTGTTTTTGAGATAGGATTTCACTAAGCACTTCAAGCACTTCAGGCAGACTTTGAGCTCGGTACGTAGCAAGGCGGTCATCGACCTGCCTTGGCCCCTGAGTTGCAGGCATTAGAGTCGTGTGCCAGCAGCACACTTGCCCACTCAGGACCATTTTTAGGTGCACAATATTGTTTAGTACTATTTAGAAAATCAATTAATTCCTAAACTCTGACTTTTTGTTTTTCTGTTTCTAATGGACCCAACATGTGGCCTTGCTTCATTAAATTTCATAATCCTGGGGATCCACACAAGGTGGCTCTTTTTCTTTCTGTTCCTCTATGTTAAAAACTTATTAACATATATTTAGTGAAGTAACATGAAATGTAGACCTAATATTTTCCATACTTATGATGTTTTATTTTCTCATAGGAGGCTAAAACTCATTTTCTGTTTTATCACCTTGTTTCCCATTTAGTTAAAAAATAACCCCATCTCTTTTAGTTTCACTAAGTGCAGAGCTGTATATTCCTAACATTGATAAACATGTCTACATTGGAAGTTCAAGAACTCAGTGTTTAATATCAATTTCTTGAAGTTATTTAGTCATAGATGATAATTCATCTGTTTCCAGTATAGGTCACAAAAGTTATATTTTATACTGTGTTGTCTACTTTATTGTCTAATGCAAAATGACTTTTGTTTATGTCAACATTTTTTTTAGCAGAATTGGGGATTGAACCCAGGACCTTGTGCATGCCAGGGAAGCACTTATACTACTGAGCTATCTCCCTAGCCCATGTCAACATATTCTGAGGGTATCATATTATATATAGTATAATGTCTTTTAAAATTGAATCATGTTATGATTGGCTTTTAAAATTACTGGTACTTGAAATTTCACCTCTCCCAATAAATTGCAAGTTTCATTTATTGAATAATGAACACTACATATTTCATTGTTTTCTCAGGAACTTGGCTTTTAAACATAGCGGCACAAATAGCAATTTGAAACATCTTTTTATTGTTGTTGTTGTCTTCTTGAGTTAGTGTCTTTTTTTTAAATTTTTTTTATATTTATTTGAGAGAGAGAGAGAGAGAGAGAGAGAGAGAGAGAGAGAGAGAGAGAGTG
>NW_004524642.1:6974003-6977741 GCF_000260255.1 Octodon degus
CATGATAGACTTTTATGATAGTTAATGCTGTAGACTTGCAGTACCTAACTTTTTTTTTAACCATATGAAATGATATCAGTTCTATCAGGAAAGAATTGTTAGAAGGAATGAAGAACCTTAAACGCCTTCAATATTCTTTTATATAATTGAATTGTTTTGGGAGTGATGAAGTTGCTAAAATACAATATATGAAGACCAGCAATAAGAGAGAGGTGTTCACTGAATTTCATGTCCAGTTTGCTATTTAAGTTTTCCTTTGTATGGTATTTGGGCCCATCATTTCCAGCAAAATTCAGGCTATAGTTATTGTTTGCACAGAAAGATTCATATATGCAGACAACAGTGACTGCACTGTAGGTTGAAAATGTACGGAAAAGGAGTTGCACATTGGTGCAAGTGAGCCAGTCCATAGAAGGAATGGTCTTAGAAGAAGCAGGAACTCTGAAAAGGTGTGGGGGTGCGAGTTTGTAATCCCAGCACTTGGGAGACTGAAAACAGGAAGATCACCATTAGTCTGATTTACATAGTGAGACCCTGGACACCCTGTAGGGGGTAGGCCCTATGCCAAATACAATTTGGCATAGGGTAGGCCCTGTGCCAAATACAATTAAAAAAAGAATCAGGAACTCAGAATCAAGGTGAGAATGAGAATATCAATTGCCTATGAATTAATAAAATATTAGGACAGCACTAGCCTTCCCACAAATAGTGGGATAGACGTGTTGGCCAACACTGCATAGAGCTTAGTAGGACAACTTAAGTTTAGACTTCAGTTATACATGATACAGCTAGTTGTTTTTATTTTGTGTTTTATTTGATTTATTTTTATTTTAAAGATAAAAAGCAATAAAAACAATTATACAGAATTTCAAAACAAGACAATGAGAAATTAACAAAGGTTAGTATATTTTATAGTACTATCTTCAAAGTAATTTTTTCAGATTATAATATATAGGCATGCAAAATTGACCAAACAATATAAACACAACCTGATTTTTAATAAACTAATAGAAATTAGTAGTATCCTTATCAGCAAATATATATTCCCCCTCCTTTCCTCCTTTCCCCCATCCCTTTTTTTTTTTTTTTTTTTTTTTGAGTAGTTTCTTTCCCTTTCGCAATATCTGTGGTATTTCTTGGATTGTATTTACTCTTTCATTTTTGCTGTACGGACACACTGTGATGTTTACAATGTGAGTCTGATTTATTTCACTTATATTTAGGGTCTCTGGAACAATTTCTAATAGATAAATATTGGAAAGCACCCAAATGTCCATCAACAGAGGAATGGATTAGAAAAAAGTGTGGTACTTTATACAATGGAATACTGCTCAGCTATAAAGAAGGACAAACTTGAGGCTTTGATAGGTAAATGGATGCAACTACAGTCAATTTAAATGCTTCTTTTTTGTTTTGCATGTATTTATTTTAGTAACTTATTACAGTGTTAGGTGTCAGATCTGCTGACATATGACTTGCCACTGAGTTACATTTCTAACCCCTCTTTTGTTGTTCTAAAACTTAAATTTTCTCTAACTTATTATAGAGTATTTATTGATTGAGCAAAATAACACTCTTTGACAAGTCCCTTAGAGGAAGTAAAAAAATAAAGTTTAATATCAATGTGCATAAATGAATACCAGTTGTGTGAAAATTTAAGAAATTTCATACAGTCTTGTGAATACTTGAAATTTTTTTCTGCCCGTTATTTCATGAACTTGCCAATTTTCATGTGTTAAAATCAATACTCCTTTATATTTTGGAAATATTAAAATGTGGTACACGTGTATGTGATTAAGCTATTGTTATAAAAATCTCCACTCTGGGGGAGTAGATTTAGGCAAATCTTTAATTGTGTTCTATGCTTACTTAGCTTAACATGTTTGCATACATTTTAGAATGACTTCAAACTGTATTGCTTTTAAATACCAGTTTATTCTCAGTGCCGCCACACTATACAGCATTTGTGTTTTGTTAGCTTATCTTTTTTTTTGCTAATTATTTATGCAAAGATCATGTAAACATGCTTGTATCTAAATCTCCTTCTCCAAATTGATGTGACTTAGCAATATTTAAAACTTGAAAGCAAATAAAAGTTGCTCAATTGGAAAGTAAAGCATGTTTAGAAAAATCTTTTCAAGTTTCTTTATAAAGTACCAGGCTGTTATTATTGTTGTCTATCAACTGAAACATTTTTGCATGTTCCACTGATAAGAGTTTGGGCCACAGCTATTACGTTTTTATGTATAACTCATATATGATTGCATAACTTGATTATATTTACCTTTTTATTTATGGGTTTGGTACAGGGTCTCATTACACAGCTTGGACTCATGGTGATCCTCCTGTTTTCAGCCTCCCAGCTCTGGGATTACAGGCATGTGCCACCATGCCTGGACTCTGTCACTGGCTCAGCACATCCCAAGGCACAGGACTGGCGCAGCATGCGGAATTAGGAATGGAGCCCAGGTCCCTGCACTTGTGAAAGCTGGTCCTTAGTCTGCTGGGCTATTTTGCCAGCCTGATTATATCTAACTCATACATAATTTTAGATTCTGAGTCCTACCTGATTATTGTATGTTTGTATGTTTCTTACTACAAGTCATTAAACAGATGTTTTATAAGATGATGTTTGGTAGGCTCTTAGAAGCACAGTGGCCGAAAGAAAGTCAACCAACTAAAACAAGAGGTGAGCCTTCTATATCATCGCAAACAAAAGTTTTACATATTTAAGGAAAAGCTTGATTTATTGCAAATACCTCTACTCCAACATGGTGACACTCCTAGGATCTGGAGTGAAATGGACTCCATGTGTTTTAATTTGCATTTCTTGATTAACTAGTGATGGTTAATTTTCTTTCATATATTTCTTTGTTGTTTGTATTTCTTCATCTGAAAAGCATCTGCTCATTTCAGATTCCCATAACTGGATTGGATATTTAAATTAGGGGGTGTGGTTTTTGAGTTCTTTATGTATTTTAGATATTAGCGTTTTGTCTGAGGAATAGCTGGTAAGGATTATCTAATCTTTGGTTACTCTTCATTTTGCTCGGAGTTTCTTTTGCTGTGCAAGATTGTTCTATATAGTATGATCCCAGTTGTTGATTCTGTGTAATATTTCCTGTGAAATCAAGATTTTGTTCATAGAGTCCTTGCCTATGCCTGTGTCTTCAACAGTTTTACCTATTCTGTGTTCCAGAAGATTGTCACTGTTTTAATATTTAGATATTTAATCCAGTTTCAATTTTGTTTAGTTCATAATGAGAGAATAGATTATAGGTTTAATATTTGGTATATGAAAAGCCAGTATTATCAGCATCATTCACTAAAGAGTTCATCATTTTTTTTTAGTGAAGGCATTTGACCTTGTATCAAAGAAAATGTAAGTGAGTGTGTTAGGAGTTATTTCTGCATCTTTCATTTTGCTCTATTGAACTTTTATTTTCTATTGAACTACAAAGCTACATTTTGCCAATACCAACCTGTTTCTATCATAGCAATTTTGTAGTATAGTTTAATGTCAAATATTGTGATGCTCTCTGCTTTGCCTTTGTTGCCAAGAGTTGCTTTTGCTATTAAAGGTCTCATCTCCTCTGGTTCCAAATGAATTTGAGTATAGGTTTTTTCCAGTTTTGTTTTTTTTTTTTTTTCGGAACCAGGGATTGAACTCAGGCCCTTGCGCTTGCCAGGGAAGCACTTACTCCATTGAGCCATCTCCCTGGCCCCTAATGGAATAAG
>NW_004524642.1:6977841-6979318 GCF_000260255.1 Octodon degus
TGCTGGGATTATAGGCATGTGCCACCGTATGTGGCCTATACTGTTGACGAAATAATGACAAGGAAAAGTCTGACTCTGGCATGGTAGTATACATCTGATCTGAATGCCCTCAGGGGTGGTTTGGCTGGCTGGAGTGTTGTGGGGATCGAACTACAGCAACCTGAGGCTGACAGCTTTGTGGAAGCAGCCATTTAAACAACTGAGCTAAGGCCAGGCCCCCCGGTTTTTTCCAGTTTTGAGAGGTATGGTAAATGGTATTTTGGTTGGGAAGGCATTAATTCTGTATAAAAATTTTAAAGCATAATCATTTTCACTATATTTGTTTTGTATATCCAAGAAAAAGGAATATCTTCTCATTTTCCTGTGCCTTCTTCAATCTTTTCCAAATATGGTTTTCAATGTTAAAGCCTTTTACTTACTTTGTTAGATTGACTTTTAAGTATTTCACTTTTCTTGGTGTTATTGTGCAAGGTATGATTTCCTAATTTTTTCTCAGTGAGATTGTTATTTGTGTACAGGAATTATATTAATTTTTGAGTGTTAGCTTCTTCCATTTATTCTGAATTTCATTATTAAATCTAAGAGGTTTTAGTTGTGGTTTAGGGTCTTCTCTGTGGAATATTGTAAAATGTGCAAATGGTGATAATTTAAATTCTTTATTTTCTAGCCTTTCCTTTTATTTCCTTCTATTGAATAATTGCTCTGGTTAACGTTTTCAGAGGTACATTGAATAAGAGAGGTGATAGTGGACACCCTTGTCTTGTTCCTGATTTTAGGGCAAAAGCTCTCAGCTTTTTGTTTTATTGATCTTAATAAGAAACAAATAGCAATGAGACAGTTTCAAAACAGATTAATAGGACAGTTTCAATAATAAATACATTGCATATCATTGTCTTTGTAGTGGTTATTCATAGTACAAGATGCAGGCATGATGTTCTGTCCAAGTACTATTAGTTAAATCTTTCTTCTCATTGAATTTGGAGAAAGTAGCTATATATCTATCCGAACTATTTTGTATATACAGATACAAAATTGTGCTTCATTTGTATCCCCTTTCTGTGTTTGGTTTTGTAAGAGGTGGTATTCCATTGTCATTTAAATATTGTATGTGTGTGAATTTAGCAAAATAATCCAATATACTCCAGGAGTTCATAATAGTAGTAGGTTATCCATAGGACTGGCAATGTCAGAAGTTGTTGATTGAGCCTTTTACAGCTCAGCACATTAATATGACTTTACTTTTCATACCTTGTTATTACACTTTTCTGCTGGATGGTTAAGATCAAGATAAAGCAAGACCTATACAAGAAATGTAACTTTTCTATCTGACAAGGTTAGTCAAATCCCCTCAGGATTTATCCTGAGATCCTGTACCTCAGTTTGTAGATCCTTTGTTAGTGTCAGTCATGTGGATGAGTCACAGCCATTGCTTGGCCAATGTGCTCTCTGTGAAAGCCTGAGAGAATGTTTTCTCTCC
>NW_004524642.1:6980888-6982923 GCF_000260255.1 Octodon degus
TCAGGCCCTTGCGCTTGCCAGGGAAGCACTTATATCACTGAGCCATCTCCCCAGTCCCGGTTTTTAGTTCTTTATGAATTCTAGAGAGAAGAACTTTGTCTGAGTGCTTATTCATTAAGAATTTTTCCTAATTTGTGGGTTGTCTTTTCACTTTGTTGGTAATTTAAAAGCTTTCTGTTTTTGACCATTTACTATTATCTTGGCTGTGGAAAAAAGTCATTGATAACTTTTTTTTTCAGATTGTGATAGACATTTTATTGAAATTTTTGTAGCGTTTTTATCATGAATGTGTATTAGATTTTTTCAATGCTTTTACTGCATCTGCTGAGATAGTCACGTGATTTTCATTTTTGGTTCTGCAGCGTGGCATATTACATTTATTGATCTGCAGGTAGTGAACCACCCCTGAATCTCTGGAATGAATTCTACTTGGTCATGATATATAATCTTCTTCATTATTTTTTGCATTCTGTTTAGCAGTATCTTGTTAAGGATATTTTCAACTTATGGTCATTAAAGGTATTGGCCTATAATTCTTTTTTCATTGGATCCTTGTCTGGTTTTAGTATCAGAATGACTGTTGTTGTAGGTAGCAGTTTGTTAGAGCAATCCACCATTAAATTTTTTAAAGAATTTGAGGAGTAATGGCATTAGATCTCTCAATTATTTGTAGAATTTGGAAGTGAACCCATCAGTGCATGAACTTTTCTTCTTTGAGAGATTTTAATTACATGTTCAATTTAATTGAGTGATTTTTTGCTTAAAAATTATATCATTTTGAATTACCTTTGCTGACTTATATTTGTGTAGTAATCTTCCATTTTTCCCCTGTATTTTCCAACTTGTTAGAGTACAAGTTCTCAAATAGTTATTGGTAACCTCCTTGATTTCTGCAAGATCCATTATGATTTCATTCTTTTCATTCCTAATTGCAAAAATTCAATCATTTTTTTCTGTTTTGATAGGATTGTCTAGGGGTTTGTACATTTTATTTAATCTCTAAAATAATCAACAATTTCTGACATTGCCAGTCAAGTGGAAGACCCAATACTATTATGGGCTACTGGACTCTTTTAGAATATTTTGCTGAGTTAACACACCTATAATATTCAAATAACGGAACTTAACAAAAAAGGGCATACAGATGAATGTCCATTTTGTATCTGTGTATTCAAAGTGGTTAGCAGAGGAAGCATCATCAGGCTCTCTTCCGATTGCCCTCATGCCTACGTCAGAGTCTCCCAAGAAGCCCGATAGCTACGGAAGCTCTTCAGAGGGCTGAGCTTTGAAACAACCGATGAGAGTCTGAGGAGCCATTTTGAGCAATGTGGCACACTCACAGACTGAGTGGTAATGAGAAACCCGAACACCAGGCGTTCCAGGAGCTTTGAGTTTGTCACTCATGCCACTGTGGAGGAGGTGGATGCAGCCATGAATGCAAGGCCACACAAAGTGGACAGGAGAGTTGTGGAATCAAAGAGAGCTGTCTCAAGAGAAAATTCTCAAAGACCAGATGCCCACTTAAGGATGGAGAAGATCTTTGTTGGTGGCATTAAAGAAGATACTGAAGGGCCGGGGAGACAGCTCAGTGGAATAAGCGCTTCCCTGGAAAGCACAACAGGCTCATTTCAATCCCCAGTTCCGACAAAAAAAAAGAAAAAAAAAAAAAAGATACTGAAGAATATCACCTACGAGATTATTTTGAACAATATGGAAAAATCAAAGTGATTGAAATTATGACCGTCGGAGGTGGTGGAAAGAAGAGGGGCTTTGCTTTTGTAACCTTTGATGACCATGATTCTGTGGTTAAGATCGTCATTCAAAAATACCACACTGTGAACGGCCACAACTGTGAAGTAAGGAAAGTCCCGTCGAAGCAGGAGATGGTTAGCTCTTCACCTAGCCAAAGAGGTCGAAGTGGTTCTGGAAATTATGGTGGTGGTCATGGAGGTGGTTTTGGTGGCAATGACAGTTTCAGTCATGTAGGAAACTTCAGTGGTCAAGGTGGCTTTGGTGGCAGCCGTGGTGGGGGTGC
>NW_004524642.1:6984213-6984776 GCF_000260255.1 Octodon degus
TTTTTTTTTTTTGGAACCGGGGATTGAACTTAGGCCCTTGTGCTTGCCAGGGAAGCGCTTATTCCACTAAGATGTGGCCATCTCCCTGGCCACAGAGGTCTCATTTGACAACCATTTCCCTTTGGGATATCTTCTCAGAAGAATTAAAAACATCATACCACAATGATATATGTCAACCTGTTTATAGCAGCACAATTTTTAATGGTTAGATCTTGGAAACAATTCAAATGCCTATCAATTGAGAAATGAATAAGAAAAGGTATAATGGAGTACTATTCATTCACAAAGAGGGGTAAACTTGAGACTTTTTTTTCTTCTGGAACCAGGGATTGAACTCAGGCCTTTGAGCTTGACAGGGAAGCGCTTATTCTACTGAGGCCTCTCCCCAGCCCTTAACTTAAGACTTTTATTGGTAAGTGGATGCAATGTGGGTCCATATTCAAACATGAAATAAATCAGACCCATATGTGTAAAGGTGATATAGTCTCACTAGTGTGAGAAGCTGAATGAATAGATAGGACCTAAAATGTACAACAGATATTGTGAATTGGGAAGAAATTGTC
>NW_004524642.1:6993002-7001035 GCF_000260255.1 Octodon degus
TACATTTCCTTCACTACTACCATTTCAGAAAGTTTAAATGTGTGTTTTTTATTTTTTTTTTCCAATGCAATGCCCTGTGAATTTGCCTCAATGGGCTGGAGGTCTGGATTGCATTTTGTTCCTGTGTCTTCTTAATTACTAGTTCTTTAATTTGCTCTTTGTACTGATGCTTGTAAATTGTTTATCATAGGTAGCTTTGCTACTAGTTTTGAGACCTCCTTAGGAGATGACTACTTTTGAGAGATATCATCTTGATTTGACAGACTTTTGGCTTTTGAGTCTGTCCCAAGATCCTACCTCTTTAATTTGTTGTTGGTGGCAATTTGCTTCCCATTTTTCTAGCACCAAGTTCATACTATTACAATATGATATTGTTTAAAATGCCTAGACAATCTCTGTATGGCATACAAGGAAAAACAGCTGAACACAAGAACTATGACAAATGTAGTATGATCAGTAACAACAATAGCATGAAGCAGTCTAGAAAATGACAAACTGTGACAATTATTAATTTGCTACATTTAACCATAGGTACAAAATTTATAGTTATAAAAATGTAAAAGAAATAAAATAATTATATACAGTAAATATCCTCTCAAGGGGTTTTCACTTCATGAGAGAATATTTTAAAGAACAAGACAAAAATTTGGGGAAATAAAAGAAGAAGAGAGGAGAATCAAGGCTGAAGGACAAAGTAATATTATCTCAACTTTGGCAAACTGGTAAAGAAGACAGGAGAGAAAGAAAGAAGGAAGAAACAAAAATAATAAACAAAACAAAAAACTAAAAACAATGTTTACACTCATGAAAAAATAAAAGGGGCTGGTGAGATACCTCAGTAGAATAAGTGCTTGCCTGGCAAGCACTAGAGCCTGAGTTCAATCCCTGGTTCTGCCAAAAAACATAAAATAAAATAAAACCAAAAAAGCAAAGAAAAATAAACAAAAAATAATGAAAAGAAAGAGATTTCTCTGTGATTTAATGCCGGTTTTTTTTTTCCAGTGTCTATAATATTATGGTAGTGTCCAATTCAGTGTGTCAAAGTTAGACAAGTGGGTAGACAGAGCAGATCCATGCTAGATGATCCCAGCAAACCTGTAGTAGGAATATGGTGGGGAGCCGATTCTTCTGCTTTCAACTCCATAGAAGTTCAGAATGGTCCTGTGCTTCAGATGAGTAGTTGGGGCCTGAGCTGTTCATCGTACAACACTCTGGTGTCTCTTGCTGGACTTCCCTCAGCTCCCTAATCCTGCATGTTTCCCATTGCTGTGCCTCACTTGGCCGCTGGGAGGCCTGAAGCCTGTGTCTTCTTGGCCCCTCCCTAAACACGGTGTATGTCTGAGGACTATCCAGGGGATTCTTGGGGTGGAGTCATTGACCAGCTGTTGTAGTTCTCAGATTGCACTGGTATGTTTCTACCTGCTAACCTCTGGAGTCACCTGCCTGCACAGGGTCTCCGCAGGTTCAAGGCTCTTGTCTTACACAAGTTGGGAAGAAACTCTAATCTTATAAAGTCAATTACTCTCTTTGGTACTCAACTACAAAATAATTTTTATCATTATCTCCTTAACAAGTTTTTTATAATAAAAATCATTTCAAGCCTGGTTTATTTGGGAGCTCACTTACTTATTTTGTATTTCTATAGATGTATGTTGTTCTGGTGCCCAAATTTGCATTTGTTTGCTTCTGTTCTGTTCATAAATTAAAACAATGCACAAACAATAGAGGCACTCTGCAGATTTCTGGCAATTTTGCATTATTTTTCTTCCACTATGTTATTATCAGCTTTAATTAAACATTAAATAAATGACTAATTCATTTTGAATGTGTCATGGCTTTTGATATTTTAAAGTTTGCACATTGGAATTTTAAAAATATATCTGTTAATGATCTATATATCATATTATTATAATGATCTTATAAATCTATTTTTTCTAAACAAAGTTGTATTACAAGGAGCTGCCAGATATCTCAGTGGACTAAAGCCACTGCTTAGGCAGAGCAGTGCTGGCCCCAGCATGGGGGCGCCCTGAGATGGAAACTAAAACGGTATGGTGGCACACGCTTGTATTCCCAGTGCTGGGAGGCTGAGAACAGGAGAAGCACTATGAGTCCATCTATGCGGTGAGACCGTATTGACCCTGTACCAAATACATTAACAACAAAAAAATTGTATTAAAGTTTTTCAAAGTATTACACAATTTATTGTTATTTACAACATTCAGTTTTTTAGTTTTATTTTTATTAATTCTGTTGAGAAACAAATAGCAATGAGACAGTTGCAAAATTGATTAATAGGACAGTTTCAATAATTAATACATTGCATATTGTTATCTTCATAGTGGTTATTCATAGTACAAGATGCAGACATGATATCCTGTCCATACGCTATTAGTACAAATCTTTCTTCTCATTGAATTAAGAGAAAGTAGTTGTATATCTATCTTAACTATTTTGAATACACAGATACCAAATTGTTCTCCTCTGTATTCCTTTTTGTTGTTTAGTTTTGTTAAAGATGGTTATTCCATTGGCATTTAAACATTGCAGGTGCGTGAATTCAGCAAAATAATTCAATATATTCCAGTAGTCCATAATAGTAGTGGGTTATTCACAGGACTGGCAATGTCAGAAGTTGTTGACTTGAACCTTTCACATCTTGACATATTAATATGGCTTTACTTTTTATACTTTATATTTATACTTTTCTGCTGGATGGTTAAGACCAAGATAAAGCAAGACCTATATAACAAGAAATAGAACTTTTGTAACTGATAAGGTCAATCAAGTCCCCTCAGGATTTATCCAGTAACTCTGTACCGCAGTTTGCAGATCCTGTCAGTGTCAGCCATGTGGATGAGTCATGGTTGTTGCTTCACAGATTTGCTCTCTGTCAAAGCCTGACAGAAGGTTTTCTCTCCATGTGACTCTCCATAGGCACACTCTACATCATCGACCAGTTGCTCTGTGAACCCATAATCTCCTTGATCAGAAAATTTGGGACACAACTGAGTTACATGATGTTCCAGTATAGGTTTTCATACGTCCTGAGTCCTCACTGACCTTGAAAGGCTAGGGACAAAATATTGGCTGTCTTTGCAGCCCTTCTATTTCTTTAATTTTTGTCTGCAATCATAGATTGTTAACCTTCCAGAAAAGAAATGTATTATTACCCTACAACATATGCTGTTGGGCTTAACCTCACTATCTGTCTGAATATCAAACATCTTAGGAATAGCATGAAACAGGTATTTTATATCAAGTATTGATATGTTAAACTTTAAGTCCCTACAGAATGTGGAGGAAAAAAATTAAAAATATTTAAGAAATGTGAACAAACAACTACATATTTTTATAAAGAAATTTAGAAATCTAACCATATATAGCATGGTAGCAGGACAGTCTTGTGACATTTTTTTTCCTTGTCCATTTTTTTCATTTAATACCCTTTTCTGTTTTTTAAAACACAAATATTTACTTGAGAGATAGTATTGCATAATTGATATGTCATGAGAAGCACTGTGTATTTAGCAGAACAGAATGACAGGCACTCCAAGTGTGACCCTTGTATTACACACTGCTATCTTCAGTGCCAGTTTCTTGGTTCACAGGTATCAACATGTGTGGTTGTTAAGGCAAGAATCTTAACAATGAACTGCTAGTTTCAAAAACCTGTTGATGTTTCTTAGGATCATTGTCTTACCATCTTTATGTGTATAAATGTATGGCTTTGCCCCTGTCATGTTTTCCAGCTTTTCTCCTGGCCCTCAACTCATTGTCTAGTCCTCATGTTCTCATTTTCCTTTTAATTGTGTTATACCTATTTATATTTCTTCTTTTGAATTCTCATACTAGGGAGACTATACAATATTTACACATGTGGGTCTGGTTTATATCACTTATGAGTATATCTTCAAGTGGCATCCACTTAAATATAAATTCTTCAAGTTTATCATTCTTTAGAGCTGAGTAATAATGCATTGTACAAAAATACCACATCTTTTTCATCCACTCCTCATGTGACATGCGTCTTGGTTATTTCCAAGATTTGTCTACCACAAATTGTGCTGCTATAAACACAGGTACATATATATCACTATGAAATGACATTTTCAGTTCCTGTGGGAAAATTCCTAGAAAGGGGATAGCTGGTTTAAATGGGATTTCCAGTCCTAGTTTTTTAGTGAGTCTCCACACTGATTTCCATAATGGTTGCACCAGTGTGCATTCCCACCAGCAGTAGAGAAGTGTTCCTTTTTCCTCAAAGCTTCTTCAACATTTGTTATTGGTTGTTTTGTTTATGGTAGCCATTCTTTCTGGGGTGAGTTGGTATCTCAGTGTTGTTTTAATTTGCATTTCACGGATGGCTAGCGATGTGGAGCAGTTTTTCATATATTTACTTGCTTCTTAAATTTAGTTCTCTGAGAAGTGTTTGTTCATCTTGAAAGCCCATTTCTGGACTGGGTCTTTAAATTTTGGGGCCCTAATGGTTGATAGTGCTTTATAAATTCTAGAGAGCAGACCTTTGTCTGTGTGCCTATAAGTTAACATTTTTTTGAAATTTGTGGGTTGTCTTTTCACTTGGTTGGTAATTTCTTTTGATGTGTAAAAACTTCTCAATAAGAGTTGGTCCCAGTTGTCAATTCTTTCAAGTGTTAACCATGCAATTTGATTTTTGTTCATAAACACATTGCCTATCCCTATATCTTCAAGAGTTCCTCCTACTTTTTCTTCCAGGAGCTTTAGTGTTTCTGTCTTAATGTTTAGATCTTTAATCAGTTTTGACTTTAGCTTAGAGCATGGTGATAGACCTGGTTCAAGTTTTAATTTTCGGCATGTAGAGAGACAGTTTTTCCAGCACCATTTGTTAAAGAGTCTATCTTTCTTCCAGTAGGCGTGTTTTGCCCCTTTGTCCAGTAAGCGTGTTTAGCCCCTTTGTAAACATTTATTTATTTATTTATTTAGTGTGTGTGTGTTTGTGGGGGTGTGTGTGTGTGTGTGTGTGGCCAGCTCAGCCCACCAGTGGGCGGGGCTGGCTGGCATATGGTGCCGGGGGATTGAACCGCGGTCCCTGTGCTTTCCCAAGCTCGTTCCAAGTAGGTGCTTTAGACCACTGAGCCATCTCGCCAGCCTGTTTAGCCCCTTTGGCTGAGTGTATTTGTAGAGGCCTCTGCATGTTCTAATCTATTTAATTGATCCTCAGGTATATTTCGTTGCCAGTACCATGCTGATTTTATCACATTAGCTTTGTAGTATAATTCCAAGTCAAGAATTATAATTGTAATTGTAATCCCTCCTGCTTTAGTTGTTTAGGATCGCATTTGCTATTCTAGGTCTTTTCTGGTTCCAAATAAATTTTAAGAATGACTTCTCTAGGTCTGGGAGGTATGTGGTGGTAGTTTGATAGGGATTGCATTAATTCTGTACAACAATTTTGGAATTATGACCATCTTCACAATGTTAATTTTTGTTAACCAGGAGCAAGGAATATCTTTCCATTTTCTAAAATCCTCTATGATCTCTTTTTTTCAGAGTACCATAATTTTCCTTGAATGTGATATGCTTCTTTTTTCTAGTGGCTTTCACTATATTATTCTTGTGCTGAATTTCTGGGATCTTCACTATTATATATCTCAGTATGTTTTTAATTGGGTTGAAGTTGTTTGGCATTCTGCCTGCTTCAGTTACCAGAATGTCAGATTGTTTCCTCATATTTGGGAAATTTTCTGCTATTACTTATGCCCATATTCTTTTTACATCATTTGTATTGACTCTTTCTCATTGATGCCTATTAGTCTCACATTGTTCATCTTTGCATCGTCTTGCAAGTGATGAATTATTTTTTCCTGCATCCTAGTTGTTTTTGAGAGATCTTTCTTACCTTTGTACTAGCTGCACCAGCGTCTTCCATATCTGAAACTCCATCTTCACTTTCACTCAAAAGGTTTTGCAGGATTGTTATTCATATTTTAAGTTCCTCTATATCTCTTTGACTCTGCTTCATGCCATCTATTTCTTTCCTGTATAGATCATTCAAGGAATCCATCATTTTTCTAATTTCTTCTATTTTTTCAATGTCTTCTATAGAAGTAGTTATTAATTCTTTTACTGCAGAATTTTTTTTTCAATTTGGATTTCCTCCATATGGTTCTGCATTTGATTCTTTAATTCAGAAGCTATTGATTCAGATATTTCTTTTTTTATTTCAGAAATTAATTCTGGTCTGAGCTCCTCTATATCTTTCTACTGTTTTTTCTTTATTTCTGACGCTACTAATTCATGCGTTTCAACTGAGCTTGTGTCCTCTGCCTTTTTTCTGGGTGGGCTCGAGGCCTGAGATTGCATTTTGCCCCTTCTCTGTATCATTTCCTATAGCAGTGACCTCTGACCTTTGGTGTAGAGCTTTGATGTAGTTATAACCTTCATACCTACTGAAATTCAGGTGCAGATCTATTAAGTTTGAGTTTATCCAGTTGTGCCTGGCTTGTGTCTAGCTGTTGTACTCAGCTCCTTCCTGCTGCATCCCTTGGAAGCAAACCTGTTGTGCCCCTCTGGCACAACAATGAAGCTGTTGTGCCCCTCTGTTGCGCCTGTGGCCCCGTGGCACAGGGGAACCCCAAAGCTTTCCCACACATTCTTTGGGCCAGGGCTTGCATCCTGAGGGCACCTCAGAGGGTCTCACTGATGCGGTGTGCCTGGGTTTTTGTCCAGAGGGGTCCCGCTGGTGCTGTATTAATACTTTTTCCTTAAAAACTTCACACTGCAGGGAGCACTGTGTTTAATAGTGATTCTATCAGAGAAGACAGAAAATTGTTTTGCATGAAGAACCAGAATAGAATAAATGAGTCTAGCCTTGGTTTTATTTTGCGTATCTATTCAGGTTATCTCTTATGAAGCTTCCATCTATTAAATGAAGATGAAATCTTTTTGTTCCTATGATATTCTTAAAGAAGGGTATGGCACATCCAAATGCAGTCCATGTAGTTTCTGTGTGAACAGAGTAGATACCTATGTTTGAGATCTTTAGTAATTAAGTGAAGGAGAAAGGCAGCACCATGCTACTTGTGAAGGAACAAAAATGTATTGGCAAACTGTGTATTCATACAGACTCTTGTGAATCTGTCAAAAATATAAATGAAAGAGAAAAATAGCCATGACAGCTATGGCAAAGATACAAATTATTCATCATTTATCTGGCCAAATAAACTTAAAGCCTTCAAGAATAAATAGGACACATTTAGATTTTGAATGCAGTAGGTTTTTTAAAGTTTGTTCTTCAGGTTCTTTGCTTACCTGTGTATCAGTATGCAAGGAAAAGATAGTGATCTTTTTATGAAAATGTAGGAAGACTATCAAATGAAAATTTTAACAAGATTTCAAAGGAAAAGGACTTTGTTCAAGACTTGGAATGAGAGAGTAAGCATGAGGTGTTCTCCTTACATAGAAACAAGATACAGGAGGATTTCGAGCAATGGTGATGAAGTTAAAAAGGATTAAAGGATTAGTGGGATTTTAAATACTGGGACAAAATCCTGACATGAACAGGGAGGATGCTGGTTAATATGATTAAGCTATGTGTGTTTTCTGTTTGACCTTTACAGAAGTTAGACTCCTGAGTTCCCACAGGAATAATGAGATAGGAGCAGTGTATTTCCTATCATTACATTTTGAAGAAATGGCTCCTAATGTCTTTGATAATAACATCCCTAGCTTAGGAACCTGTCAGAGGCTGAGAGAAAATTTATATATGAAATAATCAGAGTCCCAATTTATGTTTTGTCAAATGAAAGCTTAAAGAAAAACCAAGTCAAAAGAAGTCAGATGGAGAACTTTCTAAAGTTAGACAATCTAAGGACAATATGAAACCATTTCAGATGATTTTGTTGGAAGGATTAATGTGGAAAAAATAAAAGAAAGATGGTGCGATAAAAGAATAGAATGGATTCATTTGCTTTGCAAAATTCATTCTATGAAATAATTACTCAAAACATAATTTGCCTAATTCTCTGTACATTGTGAAACGTAGTAGAATG
>NW_004524642.1:7002330-7014103 GCF_000260255.1 Octodon degus
AGATTTATAATTATGTAATTTGGTAGATTTACATTATTTTTCATGCACCACAAGATCTCTTTCTGCTTCTCCAGTACCCAGTTGCAGCCTCTTTCTCTCCTTGCCTGCTTTCAATTTTGAGAATGCAGTGGCCTTCATCACATTATTACATAACTGAATCTTCTTCATCTTTCAGCTCACAGGATTAATGTCACTTCCCCAAAGAATCTTTCCCAGAACATCATATGTAAATATCGCATCATCTGCCACTTTTAGCTGCAACAAGAACTAACTTCCATTCTGAACTCATCGAAATTTGTGATGATTGTAGTCCTTATTTATTTGCTTGTTTCATAATTTTTAAAAATATTTAACATTATGAGAATATCCTGAATAAATAAATGGACAGATTTATCTAGAGCTCATAGAAGAGAAAATTAAGACAGAAAGTGTTATGCATCATACAGGAACACTTCTTTTCTTTAGCTTAAAATGTGAAACAAAAATGGAAAGCTAAAGCAAAAGAGGTATTTATAGGGCCACAGAGATAGCTCGGTAATCTATAGTCCTGTCTATGGAAGTGCAAGGACCTGGGTTCACTCCTGGTATCACAAGACATGCTCAGAGTGTGCATTGCCAGCCACCAAGACCAGGTGTGGTTGTGCACGCCTGTGATCCCAGCGCTGGGGAGGCTGAAACAGGAGAATCACTAAGAGCCGCAGCTGCATAGTGAGACCCCCACGCCAAGTACATAAAAGAGAGAGATTTATACAGATATGTCTGGAACAGAAGAAGATCTTTTAAAAAGTGTCATGGTTTTGAATGTACATTTTAATTACTTCCAACTTACAATATTCAAAATTTTATACATTAAAAGTACATTTATATGAAATGTAAGACTTAAAAATTGAAGCCAAATTTAAAGAGCCAAGAAAGGTAGTGATATTGTTACCACCAACTGAGGGGAGCACCGGTGAGATAGAGACAGAAGGTGCAGGGACAAAGAAGCTTTATTGAAAGCCAGCCCTGGCTGAATCCAGAAAACAAAATGACTTCACCTCCAGGTTGTACAATTTTTACATTTCCGTAGCAGCGAAATCGCTTTCTTATCTCATTCTCTGGAATTTTGTAAGAGTGCGTGAGGTTTACATTTCCCAGACGCTGCTGACCATCTGCCGGTCCAGGACATTGTGGTCTAACGTTTACCTCACTTCCCAATTTGTTTTTAGCTATGTGTTCTTATCTCTACGCACTTGTTTCTTTCTCAATGGGTTTATGTTTAGCAACATGGGGAGATGCTGAGGAAGTGAGTTTACCTAGAGTTTAAGTGAACCTAAGTGACTTCTCAGATGGAGGCTCAAAAGAAAGTGGAGTTTCTTTTGCTCCCAAAACATAACTGTATTGATGAAAACAATCTGCAGTAGCACAAACAGCATAGTATCTTGGCTATATATTTTAGTTTTTGTTTTTCAGATATGGTCCCTTTCTGTAGTTTATGTTGGCCTGGATTCTCTATGTATCTACTAGTTGAGGTTGACCTCAAACTCATGGACCCTCCTACTTCAGTGCAAAGATTACAAGTATTTCCCACCATGCCTGGTGTTTGTACATACTTAAGGGGATGCCTACAAACATAAGAAAAAAACTAAGGTAAATTTTTCCAAATTATTACCTAATTATATTTTATGATGGTTACATTTTTCTTTATTATATAGTAAAAATCAATAGTTCTAGAATCTTCAGTAAAAGAGAAGGGAAACAAATTTGCAGTTTGAAATTGTTGACAAAAATCCAGACCAGTGAATTTTAGTAGGAGCGTGGAACTTATCATGGGTATTTTGTTTCCTTGCTCAAATTTTTTTTTACCAGGATTTGTTCACTAAAATGGTCTAAAATGAATAACAACACAGTGGTCCTGAGCACCCACATCTACATATCACATTTCCTATACAATATCTTGTAATAGCAGTAATCACTGCCATCTGAAAGAAATTTCTTATTTAACGTTTAGAGTAACAAATATATAGAAAATACATGAATTAGTTTTCAGTGCCCCAAACCAAGGGAGGTATCACAGTAGTTATGCAAAAATCATAGTTGACAATCTTCAAGAGATTCTACTGTGAAAGATGGAGTTAATATAAAGATTAGAAATACGCTGAAATTAATTTAAACTATAATTTTTTCCAATTCAGTTCAAATGACTTTCAAATAGTAAGAAATGAAAAATGGATGACTCTCATTATAGAGGATAGATAGTAATTATTCCAATAACTAAATAAGAAAATAAGTAATAAAGGGTATAAAATAATAATTTCTCTTCATTTTCTCTGAGAAATTCAATTTAGGTATCAGAATAACCCTACTTTCTAAGTTTTTTAAAAAAATCCTCTTTGTACCTGACTTCAATTAATGTATAAAAGGAAAAGGAAGAATGAAAATGTCACTATTTGAATCAATGAATGCATTAGTCAGCTATCTCTTTGCTGGGACACAATATCTGACACATGCAAGCTAAAGAACTGATTTAACTTAGCTTGCTGTTCCTGAAAATTCGGTGCTTGCTGGGCAGCACCCAGGGCAGGAGCATCATGCAGGGAAGGCAAGGCAGAGCAAAGTTGTGCAGCTCATGTCAGGCACAGAGTAGAGGCAGAGAAGATGTCAGAGTGGAGTGGGTGAGAGGCCAGGCATAGAGTGGAAATTCGTGCCTCCATGGCTGATCTAGAGACACTGTGAACTGCACTGTGCCTTGACAGATCACGAAGGTAATTAAATTGACATTCCACCTTGGATGACCTGCTACTCAAACGTATCTCCTTAAACCATATATGATTTTGAAATTTAAAAAAGCAGCAAGCTCCTTACAATATCTGATAATGCAGCTATCCTCTACACAACCAGCAACAGAGTAACTTCTTTCCCAAGGTATCAGTAGTTCAACAAAATTTGAAGCCCAGTTTCTTCTGAAACTCAAAGCATTCTTAACTGTGAACCAGCAAAACTACTAAGCAAAGTACAGTACAGAAGACCAAAACACAGTGGCATGGGGCTAAACATTCCCAAGCAAGCCTGAATTCTGGTAAGGCAAATGAAATTAAGTTTTGTAGCCTTATGTCCTGCATCTACATCTCACAGTGGTAAAATGCAATGCCAGATGCCTTGAGTGGCCCCCCATCTATGGCCCTACTGACTGTAAGGCTTTCTCTCCCTTTGGCTATATTCATTGCCTACCACTTCACCTTACAGAAATCCCACATTCCTGGCATCTCAGACTTCCTGGGTTCAACACTGCACCACATAATTGGCTTTATTCCCCCTTTCACCATCTCTTGTGGCTACTTGTGTGGCATCCCAGGACTTGGTGGATGCCTCCCTGATCAAACATCACAAGAAAAATGCTAACTTTGCCATCAGTGTGGACCATGCCCAGTGCTTTTATGTACCATGGCTACAACAGCTTCTAAATATTTATGTGTTAGAACAGTGTAAGGAATCCCAGAGCACAGGCCCCAGGGGTTCTACTCTCAAACACTTTTGTACCTTTCAGTCTTCAATGGGTGGAATCTTGGTGAATCTGAGATGTTCTCAAGGAGTCCTTCATCATTTCTCCATTAACAGTCTTGGTTTATATTTAATGGTTTTATTCAGCAACCACTCCTCCTTTGGCTCCAATTTTAGACATAGTTTCATCTGAGTAAAAACTTAATGTTTTCAAATATTTCAGTTTTGCCTCTTGTCCTCATTTCTTACTATAAATCTGACTAAAAACAGCCACCAGACCTATGGGAGAGCCCAAATGTTAAGCTATTTTGAAATTTATTCTAACTTGGAGTCCCAGGAAATGGGCAAAATGCAGATACATTTTCTGCTGCATTGTAGCATGCGTGAGATCTTGTCCAGTTGCTGCTATAATCCTTGCTCCCAGCTGAAACCTCTTGAGCTGAGCCTTTGCTGTCTGACTTTCTACCAGCACTCTGGGCCTCTAGGCTCTCATCACAAACATCCGTCAGGCTCTGCCTATAGCATTCTAAGACTTCTGTAGCCTGCATCTTCTAATCTTTCAAAACTCCCACCACCCAGTTCCAAAAGCTTCCAAACCATATGCGTAAGTGCAATCACAACAACACTACTCTCAGTCCAAATTGTGTTTCTAGTGATCTTTCCTGTTGCTGTGACACAGTACCTGGAAGCCTTAGTTTGATGGAGATGTTCAATTTAGCTCAGTTTGTGGAGATTCAGTGTGTGGTTGGCAGCACACAACACGGGAACATCAGAGCAGACGGGAATAGCAAAGCAAAGCCACTACGTTCATGGAACGAGGGCAACAGCACCAGAAGAGCTCCATGGAAAATGGATACGAGGGGGAAGCCACAAATCACAACCATACCGCATGACCCAAGATCCCTAGGGTGAATCAAAAAGTCAAATGATTTGACCTAACTCCCATAATCAATTCAATGAATGTGTCAAATAAATACCACTCAATCATTCTAAAAAATATTTTTCAAGGGCTAACCAGATAGCTCAATGGACTAAAGTGCTTGCTTAGGCAGGCGCAGCTACCACTGCATCCCAGGCGTGCCCTGTCAGCCATACCCCAGGGATGTGCTGAAACTGACTGAGAGTGGGCGTCTTGAGGCTTGCCTGTAATCCCAGTGCTTGGGAGGCTGAAAACAGGAGAATCACTATGAGTCCAATCTGTGTTGTGAGACCCTCTAGACCCTGTATTGAATAGAAAAAATAATATAATGGACTCTACTTATTCTCCTTTAGTTTTTTGTTGACTTCATGATTTAAATGATCAGAAAAATAAAGGGAAGACTTGAAGCAACCTATTGCCTCAAATTCCTCTGAGATTGTATTAGACATTTTCGCATCAATGGGACAAGATACCAAGAACTCTAAGTTACAGGAGAGAAGCCTTCTTGCCTAGCACTCAAACTGTGCTTGGCTGGCTCCAAGGCTGGAGGGAATATTAGAGGAAAGCCACCCATCTCAAGAATGTTAGGAAATAGAGCTAGAAAAGCAGGGGTAGGGGACACAAACGCACTTTTCCAGTCAAGCCCCTCGTCACCTGAGCCTGGGAAGCCCCTTATCTAACAGCACCTTCAGCAATCAATTCATCAGGGGGATAAATTGCCAATGAGTTCAGGGTCTCCAGGATCCAATCGCCTTCCTAGAGCACCACCTGTGCACACAACAGACTTTTCTGGGACATTTTAGTTCTTTCTGACAGGGATGTTCATCAGAAAGCAGCAGACCTGCTTACAGAGATCTCAGGTGGTGGATCTGGCTGACAGTCCAGATTCTGATGGAATCTGAATCACCTTAAAGTCAGTCCAGGTTTACGTCAGTTGCTGGGAATTACTACAGAGACTGTCCTGTTTGCTGGGTTCCCACCTACCATCAGAATAGAGTGGCTCAGCCTTCCACAAGCTCTAACAGGATCCTTCTATTTGGTCTGGGGAGGACAACTAGGACTAATTTGCACTCCAGTGTAAATACATACTATCACAAGAAGGACAATGGACAGTAGTTTTTTACTAGTTTCATTTTTTATAGTTTTTTTGTGCATGGGAGGACACAGGATTGCATGAGGGTTTCTCAGTGCTTATGAGAACTGGCTATTGGTTTTACTTCTGAAGTTTCTTGAGATGTCATATTATTTTATAGTGTTTCCTAAATTAGCATTTTGTCCCCAGGTAATTAGATTCAATCTCCCTGAGTGCTTTTACTTTCCCCTTAAATTTCCCCTTGCCTTTTTTTCTTTTCCTCTTCACTTCCACGTTCCTGGTGAGAAGAGACAAAGATAGGTCTAGACAGCAAATGTTGGCACACCCAGTTTTGTGAAAAGCTAGCGTGAAAGAGTGTATGTACACCAACATAGTCAGTGTGGATTGTCAATGCCTCATTCTCAATTTAATAAAAATCAAGAAAGAAATATCAATGTTAAATCACACCTTAACACAATTAAATTTAACTGGTGCCTAAAAGTGTTTCACCTAAAATCAGCAACATAGATATTATTTTTACCAACTTACAGAACTTAGTCCAAAGTATCATATACTAAGCATTAAAATATACCTCAATATCTTAATCTCATGAGTACTAGGAGAAAAAAGTACAGTGAAGCTAACAAACATCAGAATAAAGCACAGAAATTATAGCAAAAAATTGAGTTTAAATAAAAATTGAGTTTACTTTTGAGTAATCCCTGGGTCACAGAAGAAATCAAGGAAGAATTATTCTTTGCAATTCTTAGACTGAAATGATAATGACAATACTGAATACCAGAATTGCTGGGACAAATTGAAAACAATTTTAAAGGTAAGTTTATTGTAGTGAGTGCCCACATTATAAAAAGAAATCAATTTCAAATAAATAACCTAAAGACGCACCTTAGGTTCCTAGGAAGACAAGAACAATCCAAATCTAAAACAAGTGAAAGGAAACGAATATAAAGACTGAGTGGAAATTATTAAAATCTAACAAAAATACAAAAGATTAATGAGTCATTTTAATTGTAACATTTCTAGCATATGTAGAAATGATAAAGACAAAGTTACCACACACCATACTAAGTTCCAGAAGGCTATGAGAAACTGTTTTGAAATCTTTTATTCCACTAAGTGAAGGCTCTTAAATAAATGAACAAATTCCTAGACATCTATGAATTACCAAAATTGCATAAGAAGATATAAAACCGTTAAACATACCAATAGTAAATAACAAAATTGATATAGTAATATAATAAAAACCATATTACTTAAGAAAAAGGCAGGTCTATGTGGGCTGACAGTTGAATTATCCTAGAATTCTAGAGAAAAACTCACTACTCCTCAAATTTTTCATGTAAATCAAAGAAAAGCAATACTTCCAAACTCTTATTATGAAACTAGCAATTACTATTAAAAGGGCAAGGGCTGGGCAAATAGCTCAGCAGATTAAAGCACATGCTTAGGCAGACGCAGGGGCCAGGGGTTCGATCCTCAGGCCTGCCATGCTGGCCCCGTCCCTGGGGCACCCTGAGAGGGCCATTGAGCCTGGGTGTGGTGGTGCGCCTACTTGGGATGCTGTAAGCAGGAGGATCACTAGGAGTCTGATCTACGCGGTGAGACCCTGTATACACTGTTCTAAAATTAAATAAATAAAATAAAATAAAATAAAACTAAAAGAGCAAAAACATTGTTCACAGAATTAGAGACACAAAGTTTTAATTCATATGGAAAGAAGCCCAGCCTAGCCAAAGTGGTCAGGGGTGGGGGTGGAGTTAAAACAATAGGCATCACAGTAATGCATTTAAGGTTAGGCTGAAGAGCTATATTAAGAAAACCAGCATGGTACTGGTACAAAAATGGACATCTAGATTACTGGAATGATTCCATGTACCTTCAGCCATCTGACTTTTGACAAGAACACCAAATACATACATTGGAGAAAATAGTTAAGCACATTATCCACATATAGAAAATTGATATTAGAAGTATCCCTCAGCCTGTAATCAAATCGAATAAAAATGGATTAAAGACCAATATACAAAAACACAAACATTAAAGCTGCTAGAGGATAAGATAGGGGCAACTATTAAAGCCATAAGCAGAGGCAAGAATTTTCTGAACAGAATGCCAAAAGCATAATAAACAATATCAAGAATCAAAAAATGATATTACAGTAAACTAAAAACACTGGAAGGGGATGGGGAGACAGCTTAGTAGAATAAGCACTTGCCTGGCAAGTGCAGGGTCCTAAATTCAATCCCTGGTACTGCAAAAAACAAACAAACAAAAACAACTAAAAACATTTGCACAAAAACAGAAACAGAGTTAAAAAATAGCCTACAGAATGGGAAAAAAATTACTAGACACTTCAGAAAAATGGTTAAAGTTAATAGTACATAAAAACAAATTAATTCAGACATGGTAGTACAAAGTTGCAATCTCGCACTCAGGAAGCTGAGGCAGGAGTAGCCCTGTGATTCTGATTCCAAATGGGGCTACAAAGTGAGTTCAAGGTGAGCCTGAACTGCAAAGTAAGACCTTGTCTCAAAAGACAAAAACCCAGGCTGAGGAGACAGCTCAGTGGTCTAAGTACCTGCCTAGCAAGTGCAAGGACCCACGTTTGATGCCTGGTACTGCATGGCACACTGGCCCGGAACCGAGCTTGGTGGTTCACCCTCGTAATCCCAGTGCTGGGGAGGCTGAGACAGGAGGCTCACTGTGAATCCCAACTGTGTCTGAGCTGCATCTAAACTGCATAGCGAGATCCTGTAGCCACAAATATATAAATAAAATGCTTTTTAATAGACAAAAATAAAGTAATACAAATAAACAAATTAATCTCACAGCAAAAATGAGCCCCCCAAAATGGGGAGATTAATTCAATATACTTTTCTGAAATAGAGAAGTAGAATGGAAAATGATATATGAAAAATAATTCATTTTTAGCAATTAGAGAATTGCAAATCAAAACCAATGCTGAGTATGTAGTGATACTAATTCCCTGTGATGAACCCTGTACATCTAACATGTACAGGCTGGCCCTGTGGTGAAGCTCTAATCTTCACCTGTAGCCTGGTGGTCTTCTTGTGGCTTCTGGTGTAGGCTACTTATTTATATATTTGATATAGGGTCTCACTTCATAGTTGGGACTCACAGTGAGCCTCCTGTCTCAGCCTCCCCAGCACTGGGATTTCAGGCATGTGCCACCACGCCTGGGACTGTGGTACCAGGGATCAAACTTGGGTACTTGTACTTGTCAAGCAGGCACTTAGACCACAGAGCTATCTCCCCAACCCCTCTGGTACAGACTTTTAAGTTTCTGGCTGGGACTCTTCAGCCTTCTAGTGTGGACTCTGGCTTTCATTGCAAATTCTTCAGCATTCTACCAAAAACACAATGGCCACCTCATAGAGACTTGCACGGACGCAAGGACATCATAATGAACTGCAAATCTTGGACTGGATTCTTTAGTCTCTAGCTTGCAGACCTCCTCTGAACCCTCCCTCATCCAACTCTAGGCTGACCACTTGAAATATTTGTCAAAAACTTGGTTCCATTTAAAAGTTTTGGAACTTTGCTGAGCTGCAGCTGCCTCTCGCACTGTTACAGAAGACAAGCAGACACCAGGCAGCCGTGAGCACCAGCTTGCCTCGCCCTGCCCCGCCACCATCAAGGGAGCTTTGCCCCCTGCACCACCCCTCACTGGCTCTGCAGCATCTGGGTGCCTTACCAATGCTCCCCAACGCCATGAGAGCTGTGTGAAGCCTCAGCCAACACTCATCATTATCAGAGCCCTCCTGAGCTGCAGCTCATGCCCCCCTCACTGTAGGGGAAGCCACGTTGGACCACCCACAGCAGGGAGCACTGGTGAGCTGACGCTGCCCCCAACTGTCAGAGGAGGCTTTCGGACCCATGCCCCGCCCTTCTGCTGTTGCTGCTGAGTCTGGGTGAATATTGGGAGCTTCAAATATGTCAAAATGAAGGAACAAAATGCAGTCTCAGACCTGCAGCCCAAGCAGAACAAGCCCAGGAGACAAAGACATGGAAGAACTTGGAGCTCACACACTTAAAATTTCTGAAATGATAGCAACTGAAGTAAAGAAACAACACCATCAGGCTTTAACAGAAATCAGGTAAGAAATAATTCTCAGGTAAAAAAAGAAATGACATAGATTAAAAAAAAAAACAAAACCACACACACAGGAGAATAGAAAAATCATGGAAATGCTGAATGAACAATACAAGAAAGAGAGTGTGTGAAACAGATTCAAACAGATATCCAAAAAATTAAGAATTTCATTGTAAGGGCCAGCCAAATAGCTCAGCAGATTGAAGCATCTGCAAGCAGACCGGCCCTGCCCCCGGGGCACACTGAGATGGCAATTGAGACTGGGCGTGGTGGCGCATATCTGTAATCCCAGCTCTTGGGAGGCTGCAGATAGGTGGATCACTAGGAGTCCTATCTAGTAGTGAGATCCTGAACACCTTGTAGATCCTTCCCAGAAATACAAAAAAAAAAAAAAAAAAGAATTCCACTGAAAACTGCCAAAAACACTTGAATGAAACTGAAGATAGACTTTCAGACTTCAAGGACAGCAGTGCAGTTGATGAATGTGAAAGGAAAGATCTCTTAAAACTAACAAGGAACCAGGAAATGACAATGTAGCAGCAATTACAAGATACACAAAGAAAAATAATGTAAGAATAATAAGTATTAATGAAACAGTAGTTGACAACACAAATGACATAAGAAGGCTATTTGCAGAAGTACTAGCAGAAAATTTTCCAAATATTAAAAAAATGTACATACAGAAAAGTGAGGCATATAGAATTTTGAACAGCTATAATCAAAATAAATCTACGTATAGACACACAATGATCAAGATCTGAAAAATTTGGCAAAAGAATAGAATATTAAAAGCTGCTAGAAGGAAGAGATCACCTACAATGCAAAGTCCATAAGAATCACAGCAGATTTATCAACACAAACCATCAAATCAAGAAGAGCTTGGAGTAAAGTATTTCAGCTCCTGAAAGAAAATAATTTCCAACACAGACTGACTTTCCCTGTAAACTATGTATCAACTTCAATGGTGAGATAAGATCCTTCCATGACAAAGAACAACTGAAGAAATTCATGACCACCAAACCAGTCCTACAAAGCGTACTGACAGATATTCTAGAAAGAGACAGAAACAGCCACAGTTTCAAGCACAACCATAGAAAGTAACCACCAAACAGAGCAAGTAATTAAAAAGAGGGAAAAAGTACAAAAACCATAGCAGGAAGATAACATGACAAAGATAAGCCAATGCATGGCTTATCTATCAATTTAAACATCCTCAATTCACCAATCAATAGAAATAGGCTGGCAAACTAAGACACAAAATCCAACAATATGCTGCAGGGAAGAAACACATTTAAGTCAAAAGGAAATTCACAGACTGAAAAATCAAACTAAGGAAAACAATTATCCTTGAGACAGGAAACCAGAAAAAAGCAGGGGTAGATATTCTAGTTATTGACAATGTCAACTTCAAACCTAAATCATTCAACAAGATGAAGAAGTTCACTGCATACTTGTTAAGGGAAAATTGCAAAAGGAAAAGAAAATAATCATAAATATATATACACCCAATATAGGAGCACCCACCTACATAAGACAAAATTTAACCAACATGGAAAATCAAATGCAATTTATTTTACAAGAATGCAACTGTAATCCGGAATTTCACACATCCTTGTCACAAAGAGATAGATCAATGAGGCAAAAAATTAGCAAAGAAATAGCAGAACTAAACCAACCTTGAGAAGAAATACATTTATTAGATCTTTACAGAATGTTTCACCCAGAAACAACAAAATACATGTTCTTCTCAGGTGCACACAGGATGTTCTCCAAAATAGACCACATACTAGCACACAGAGCAGGCCAAAGTATATGCAAAGGAATTGAAATTATCCCATGCATACTATTTGACCATAGTTCAATGAAACTGGAAGTTATTGACAAAAGAAACCACAAAAACACCATAAACAAGTGGAAAATAGATAATAACCTCCTAAACAACCAGATGAAATTAAAGAAGAAACTGAAAAATATTTACAATCAAGTGATAATTCGGATACAACTTACCGGAACCTGTGGGACACAGTAAAAGCTGGTTTAAGAGGTTTATGTATAACACTAAATTTGCATAATAAGAAAAGAGAACAAAGCTGGGGAGATGGCTCAGTGGAATAAGCACTTCCCTGGCAAGCTCAAGGGACTGAGTTCAATCCCTGGTTCTGCCAAA
>NW_004524642.1:7014845-7031270 GCF_000260255.1 Octodon degus
AAAAAAAAAAAAAAAAAACAACTACAAACTGATTTACCCAATGGAATATACAGACAAAAATCTTTAATAGAATAATAGGAAACAGAATGCAACAAATCATCAAGATTACACATCACAACCAAAGAGGATTCATTCCAGGAATGCAGGGGTGGTTCAATGTACTCAAATCTATAAATGTAATACACCACATCAACAGAGGCACGAACAGAAAGCACATGATCATCTCAATAGATGCAGAAAAAGCTTTTGACAAAGTAGAACACTCAATCATGATGAAAAACCTACAAAAAAATTGGAATAGGTAGTCTAAGGACCAGTGAAATAGCTCAGCAGACAAAGCATCTGCTTAGGCAAGAGTAAGGACCAGGGTTCGATCCTGGGCACCACATACCCTTTCAGCCCCATTCCTCAGCGTGCTGAGCCAGCGATCAGATCTGAGTATGGTGGCACATGCATACAATCACAGCACTGGGGAGGCTGAAAACAGGAGGATCTCTATGAATCTAAGCTGTGTGGTGAATCCCTGTACCAAATACATAAAAAAATTTAAAAAGGAAAGAGAAAAAGTTAACCAATAACAAATGCTGGAGGGGCTTCTGGGAGAAGGAACTCTTCTTCACTGTTGTGGGGAGTGCAGACTGTTACAACCACTATGGAAATGGTGGATTAAAAAACTCTAAGATTGGAAGTTCCATTTAACTCATCTATTTACCTTCTTCAGTATTTTCCTAGAAGAATAGAAAACATCACTGCACAGTGACATATATGTACGTACGTTTATAGCAGCACACTTTGTCATAGCTGAAACTTGAAAACATTCCATGTGCCAAATGAATGAGGAATGGATACAAAAATAGGTGGGGTTCTTACCCAGTGGAGTATTACTCAGCTATAACAAAGATAAATTGGTAAATGGATGAAACTAGAGACTAGGGCTGCGGAGATAGCTCAGTGGTCTGTCTTAGTGCCTGCCAAGGACCTGGGCTAGAGCCCAAGTACAGCATGGTGGGGGCCCTGCCCTGGGCATGGTGAGCTGGCCACCAAGACCATGCATGGCGGTGCACACCTATAATCTGAGCAGTGAGACCATGTACCAAATATATAAAATTAAAAATTAAAAAAGAAACTAGAGACCATAATTAGAAGGAAAAAATCAGATCTGCATGTACAACATTATATTGTCTTCCTTAGTGCAAGGTCCTAAAAGGGTAAATAAGATCAGAAAGTTACAATGGATACTGTGAAAGGGAAAGGATCTTTTCAAAGGAAAGGAAAATAATGGGATACAGAAAAGGACCAAATATAGAAAAAATGATGGGATAAAGGTATATTTATGTATATGCACAAGATACCTTGGATAACTGGACTGCCGATTTCTTGTGGTCTACTGAAAGGAGCAGTTAAAGCTTAAATTTGTTTTTTTAATTTCTTACAACTTTTGTCCCCCATTTTTCATGATTATCTCTGGTATTCAAAACAAATAATTTGAAGACAACATTATGCAATGCAGCAACCATTGTCAAATTATTATTTTGTGCAGTGAAATTCTGTATCAATTCTAATGTTTTTTGTTTTTGCTATTTTACATTCCCTTTTTAAAAAATGTACTGATAAGACTATTTTTTTTTAAAAAAACACAGACAACAACAAAGGGAAAAATGATTCTATTGGTATTATTGTTTTTGGAAATATAAACTTGAGTCCATACTATATAGACTTCAGTATGAAGAATTCTCAGAAAAACTGAAAATAGAAATTCCATGTGTTCCAGGTATATAAATCCTGTGTACATTCCTGAATTAAAAAGATTATACATGTTTATAACAGTACACATAATAGTGGCTTAGCTCTAGAAATAATACATTAGTATATTACTCAACCATAAATAGGAATTAAATAATGCATTTACAGAAAAACATGGAATTTGACACCATAGCTCTTTTTTTGTTTTGTTTTGGGTTTTTTTTTTAATTTTTTATTTTTTTTGTGGTACCAGGGATTGAACTCAAGACCTTGCACTTGCCAGGCAGGCGTTTATTCTACTGAGCTATCTCCCTAGCCCTGACACTATAAATGTAAGTGGAAAAATTTCAGATAAATAAATAAGTAAAATAAAGAAAAAATAAAGTAGAAATAAGAAAGCAGGCTGTTTAAAAAAGGGAAAGGTTGCCATGTGTTAGGTGAGGTAAGGAACTGGGATGTTGAAGGACAAAAGTGATTGAGGCATGTTGTTCACACTCGTCAGCTCCCCACAGCAGATACACGGATCACAGACTGCGTGTTTACACTAATAGAAGTGATTCAGATAATCAAATATTCAGTTAAACCCGTTAATTTCCAATGAAGAGAATGAGCTATTTCTTTCTCAACATATGATAGTCCTCTGATAATGGGATCGCCAGGTTTCCTGTCTCCAGGTAGGATTCCAGAGTCCCACCTAGCAAAGGTGGTGGCCCCTCACCTTTTATGTTTAATACACCAGAAATATGAGGTTTAAGGCAAAAAAAAAAAAAAGAACCGAAGTCAAAATAAAAAATGAGGGAAGTAGGGAAGGAGGTGCAAAAAGGGGATTAGAAAAAAAATTGAATAAAATAGAGTTTTTGTAAATGAAAAGAGAACCAGGAGATAAAAGGAGCAAGGAGGGATGGGTGGAAGGGACAAGAAGGGATCCAGGTGTGCGATGGGATCCTGCTGCAGGGAGTGCAGTCGCTATGTACCACAAAGGTGTGTGACAATCAAAACTGCATTATTCCCACAGAAAGGTAACAGGTATTGTGTTATGGCAACAGATTGCATTTCATCAATGAGTCTATATCATAAAAAAGATGATTTCAGTGTTCTGTTGAAAGAGATGAAGAGAAAAAAGTGCAATACACAGACCACCTAAAAAGTCTCATTTGGATATTACGTATAATGATATACTTTGAGATGATTTGGAATATAGGATTGCTATTACTCAGTGTTGAAGACATTTACACAGCACTATTGCATTCATTTGGCATTCTCCCCCCAAGTGTTGAGATGTGTCTCTTTCTTCTTGATGTAGATGACTTTGTGCTATTTTGCTAGATAGAGCATATCAGAGTTGCTAACTTATATCATATGGGAGTATTTTCTTTTTCCTGCCTGGTAATTCCAGGTTGCTCACTGATGCCTGTCTTTCTGCAGGAAGGTCCAACTATTTGAGACTTCTGTGCTGGACAAGGTCCAGGTGTAGAAGTCAGTCACCCACCCAGCTCATCTAACCTGAGCCAAAGAAGTGGAAACCAAACAGGCCTGGGTGTTCCCGCTCAGCTGCATGCCACTGCTTCACCGCATGGAGCAGAAGGCGCACCCAGCGGAGCGCCGCCCACATTTCTGACCCAGAGACCCAGGTGACAACAGCTGTTTCATACCAGAAACTTAGGTTTTAATCTTTTCGTGCAGAATAGTTGACTGAACAGTTGGGGATTGTTGCGTTCTCAGGTTACTAATAATATCAGAAGTGTAAGATGGACTATATGAGATAGAAGTCAAGCATATGGAGCTATTGAGTTTTTGAGTCTATGTTCCATCATCCTCTATGTTTTTATTTTATTTTATATTTTATTTTATTTTATTTTTGATGCAGGTTCTCACTATGCAGCTGAGACTCGCAGCGATCCTTCTGATTTCTTCCTCCCTAGTGCTGGTATTACAGGTTTGGGCCACCATGCCCGGACTCCATCACCAGCTCCGCACCCAAGGGTGGGGCCAGTGCAGCATGTGGTGCCAGGTTTCCATTGTTTTTAAAGTTTAATTTAAAATTAATTTTATACTCATTTTTTAGATATATGTAAGAACATTCATCATAGGGAATTTGCACTTGTACATGATAGATCATAATTTTTTTTTCCATTCCCCTGCCTTGTTTGTTTGAAGTACATTTTTGAAAGACTTACACAGAAAAGTAAAATTAGTTTTTGTTAGAAATCAAAGTGAGGTGGGGCTACAACTCCTTGTAATTTTAATCCAAATCCTAGAAGAAAGTAGGACTTAAAAAAGTGATTTGAAAAGCGACTTGGGAAAAATTAAAGTTATAATGAGAACTGAGAGATCAAAAAGAAGCTTGAAAGATATGATAAAATCACTTTGTACTGTAATTCTGTGTTTTTCATGAGTCACCCCCCACCAGCTGGGGAAACATTTTGGGCAGGCACAATATTTTCATTCCCCTTTTATTCCTAATTGCTAGCACTCTGCCTAGCATGCTGTGGAGCGTCAGTCAGTGTCACATCGAGGAGTTAAAGGATAGATCTGAAAAAAAAAATGGTGAAAGCAACACTTTTTATTTATTTATTTTTAATTCATTTAGTGCAGGGTCTACAGGGGCTCACTATGCAGATTGGACTCATAGTGATCCTCTTGTTTTCAGCCTCCCAAGCGCTGGGATTACAGGTGCATAACACCACACCTAGTTTCAGTTGCCATCTCAGCGAGCCCCTGGGTCAGGGAGGGCAAGGTACACCAGGGATTGAACCCTGGTCCCTGAGCTTTACTCTGCTGAGCTATCGGGCCGGCCTTAACAGTATATTTTTAAAAGCTGGGCACATACGTTAGTCTAGAGTCAGCCCTGCTGTGCCAGAAAAGGCAGAGGACTAGGGATCTGTCTGCAAGGCTCTGATCGCTGTCTGTCACTCTGACACAGACACAACACAGATGCAGGGCGCGACACTTGGAAAGTGCAGTGGAAACCGGAAATGGGGAGAGATTGTGAACATTTTATCTGAAGCAAATGCAAATGTATTTATGCACATAACTGCAATATGTTAATAACAACTGACATTAGTTTATTATCTTATTTCTTTAAAAAAAAGGTATATAGAATAACTTTTTAAAAATACATTGAAAGCATACCTGTAACCCCAGTGCTGAGGAGGTGAAGCAGGAGGACTGTTTCAAGTTCCAGGGCAGAATGGTCTCTAAAGTGAGGTCGAGACTAACCTGAGCTGCAGAGCAAGACCTTGCCTCAAACAAACAACCAATTTGAAGACATTATGTAGTATAACAACAATTGTTGGACTCCTATCATTTTGTTTAAATTCTGTTTCATTTTTAGTGGGGTTTTTTTTTCCTCTATTTTTTATTCCTTTAAAAAGATAAAAACAGGGCCAAGGAGATAGCTCAGGGTCTAAGTACCTGCCTGGTGAGCTCAAGGAGCAGGGTTCAATCCGTTGTACCACATGCTGTGCCAGCTTCACCCCAGGCATTCTCAAGCTGGTCACCAAGACCAGACATGGTGGCAGACACCTGGAATCCCAGCACTGGGGAGGCTGAGACAGGAGGATCACTGTGAGTTGTAGCTGCATAGTGAGAGCCTGAACTAAATACATACATAAGTAACAAATTTTAAAAAACCCAAAGAATTCACTGAATCGCAATAATGAAAATCATCATTTCCTGTATAATTGGTATATTGTGAACAGTATTGTTATTATTGTGAAAAATCATGTTTTATACAATGGGTGGTAAGTTTTTTTAATTTTATAAATAAAATAGTTGAAGGTTAAAGATTTGAATATGTTGCCAAAAGCTCATGTGGCAAATTAATCTGGGGCGTGACAGGAATCACAGTGAGTAATAATCAAACTACCATTATTTTCATTTTTCCACATAGAAAATGACACAGAACCATTTTGTTCATAAATGGCTAGAATCAGAGGTCTGCCTAATTCCAAAACACTTTTTAACAGGAGAAAAATTGTTTTGCTAGAAATTAAAGTATAACTCCAGATTGAAGAATGTTTAGTTACACATGCTCATAGTTGTGAATATTTATCAAAAAATTGCCTAAAAAGTGGGCCAAAAGAACTGAGTTTTTTTAATACAAGAGAAAAATAGAGGTTGTATAATGCAATGTGAAAGCTATAGCTTTCCTCAACCTGCTGCGGTAATAGCTGAAATTAATTTCTCAAAAGCTGAGAAATTTGGCAGAGGTATTGGAGGTTAAGAATATCCCTATGAGAAAAAGACGAAATTAAAAAATATAAGAGGGATGATCAGGAGCAGAGAATCCCTGCTCACCTTTCCAGATGTCACAACGTGGTAGCTCATGTTTAAAAATGATATAAAGAAAATTCCCCGGGGACCGAATCAAGCCAACAGCTTTAAAGAGCAAAATAGCTGCAGAACTGTTTAAAGGAGTACACAGACTGAGGAAACCCAGGACGACAACTGGGAAGTAGAGATCCATATGATAATAGCAGGTCTGTGGAGGTAGGATGAGAGAAGAGACTCCATTTCCACAGAGAGCTGAGGTTTTGCAGAAAACAAGACAGGGATGGAGAGTAAGAATGGCATGGGAGCTGGTGAGATAGCTCAGTGGTCTAAGGCCCTTGCTTAGGCAAGTTTAGGCAAGCGCACGCAGGGACCACGATTCAATCCCTGGCACTACTTGCTGCACCAGACCTGCCTGCAAGGTGGCCTGAGCCAGCCACACACACATACAAAACAAAGAAAGAAAGAAAAAAAAAAAAAGCACAGGTTAGGTTGCCACTGCAGAAAGACAATTGCATTGTTTCTGTTACTGCACAATGGCAGTACTCTTTACAAAGGAACCTTGGAAACAAATGACAAGAAGGAATTTGAGCTAGTGCAGGATCACGGCTCTAGGAGTTATGCATTTCTTAGATGTTATTCATTAAATATTTGAAAATTCTCTTCAGAGTGCTCAAAACTCAAGTTGGGCACTGTTTTAATAACTGAAAAAAAATGTGTATCCTAGGTTGGTGATCTATCAAACTAGATAATGCTTGTAAGATCTTTGTGGATTGAGACACAGGATCGGTACCCCAGTAGGATGGGAGAAGCTCTTGGCTTTGGGAATCTGAAGAGACATCATGAGAGAGGGAAGTGGGAAAGGCATTAATTTTATTTCAGTGAAGCAAATGTTTGATCAGAAAAACAACAATACAAACAGTTTCTCCAAGGCCATCTGTCTGAACAGTGTGGAAATATGTGAAGACATTTCCCAACAGCACCATCAGCAGCCAGCTGTACTCAGTGGTGGGGGAGTGCGTGCGAAGTTTGTGCAGCTCAAGGAGCCAAGCAAGTGAGACTAACCTGCTTTGCAAGCTCTTCCCTACAAGGGAAACTGTGAGCCACTTCCAGGGAAGTAAAAGACAAAAGCTGAAGGCAGGTTGGTAGCACGCAGTGTGGAAGCGACTATGTTTCAGGCCAGAGATAACTTCCTTCAGTGAGTGGAGGAGGGTACGGATGCAGACAAATATAAGCAGTGGAGACATTGAAGTCACAGAGCAATAAATGTTAGTGCCAGATACAGAAGGGACCCTGCAAAATCGTCTGTGTAGAAACAGACCCAGAAAACACACCCCAAGGACGGGTGGGTTTCTGAGTATTTGAGTTGTTGATTACTTTGAATTCAAAGGTTTTAAAAGAGGCTTAAACTGAAGAATTAGTGTGTCTCTCTAGACAAGCATGATGGTGCATGTTTGTAACTGTATTACTTGGGAGGCTGAGGCAGGAATATCTCCTGTGTGTCTGAGTTCAATGTGGGCTACATAAATAGTCCAAGATCAGAGTGAATTATAATGAGACACTGTGTTCCCTACTCCCAACAAACACCTCAAAACAAAAAAACAAAAATTAATTAAGATCATTGTAAATCCAACTCTCAGAAACAAGGAGGAACTCTTTCTGGTTTTCTTAGGCTACTAAGAAAATCGTCCAAGATAAATGGAATTGCCTTGTACTACCTCCTTAAAAATCTCACATAAGAAGAGAACGTCATCACTGGAGAAAAAAACTAAAGGTTGTCCAGTGCCGCACCACACCGCCTGTGTGTCTGGAGCCAATTCCAGCGTTTGCTCAGGCTTCATTTGCATATTGAGACCTTCTAGTCCCACTCGGGCTCTGCCTGCCTCCCGTTCTGCACAGTGATTTCCTGCTGCCTCCTCCAGAGCCCAAAGCAGCTTAGGTCCAGCACGCTGTCTCTGTGTTGGGCTCTTTCATTTCCCCTAAAATCACAAACTCTCCTGCAGAATCGCCTCTGTCGCACTCGATCCATCTTCGTGAGTTCACTGAGGCTTGAAAAATTTGGCCCTTCCTGGAGCTTCAGGACTCATGAGCTTCTCAGGCCTGTGTGCACATTCACGTGTTCACAGGACTTTTTCCTGCCAACTTGCCTTCTGTCAATCTATTTCAGCACACTTAACCTTCAGAAGAGGAGGGAAATCCCTTGTCCTCTGCATTTGAAATGAACTGGAACAATGTTGGGGAAAAATTTTAAATTCTATCAGCTCATGTGAAGAAATGAGGAAGTGAAGGGGTTTATGTGGAGTGGGAGAAAGGGGCAAATATGAGAAGGCTGTGGTGAATACAGGATAATTCTATACAGTATAAACCTTAAGATTTGGAAAAGGAGAATAGGAAAGATATGATACAGGGGATATATGAAATAGGAAAGAAAAAGTATGTGAAACACAGAGTTTTTAATCTTGAACATGAAGGTATTGAAATAGGTTTTTTTAAAATCTAAAGGATGGAGTAGAATTGGGTTGAGATTAAGACGTCTTTCCGGAAAGAGGCAAGCTTATGGCTGAATTTTGTACACAGCACAGATGAAGAGGACTTGGGGAGGAAGACCCAAGCAGCGCATGTTAGCTGACTGCTCTGACAGTCAGATGACACAGGTTATAGAAATCACAGCCAGAGCCAGGCCACACACATACAGGCACATACGTGCATGTGCACGTTATATATCCACAGGCAAATACATGCGTATGAATGCATGTGTATATATGTATATATGTAAACATACATATATCTGTAAGTGAGAGTCACCAAGAAGGTTTGGAACATTCTATGGAGAAAACCACCAGCTATTTTCACGCCATGAGGTTTATCTATTTCCGAACTTCGCCTCCTCGCTGGACAGAAAAGGTGAATCCAGGCGAGCGCTGGTATCCTGAGGTCCGGCACCCTCGCCGATGTCTGGGGTACAGCAGCAGCACCCCCTTGGGACCTTTCATACATCCATGGGCCTTTCTGGAGGTCTCAGGCACAGCGAAGACTTAGGAGTTCTTTGAAAAGATGAGAGGAGATAAGCTTTTTGAGAACTGAATCTCTCATCCATCCCTAAGTCCCTATTTGCGATTCACTTTAACCCAAATAGGGTCTTCAAGGACAAGGAAGTGCAACGCCAGCTGCCTCCGGCTCCTGTGGCCCATCTGGCACACAGCATCATCTCGTACGTAGGACCCGCATGTGCCACGCTCTCTGGGCTACAGTGTGTGAATTTCTCTGTGGGAAAGGCGTTGCCTGTCACCGTAGCTCTAAACAGGCCAGGCGTGTGCTCTGCAGTGTAGCCCCTGGCTGGCCTCTCACCGTGAAAAGACAAAGAATTAGATTAGTGGGGGAGAGACCAAGTGGGCAGCTGACCAGGGGAGAAGAGCACGAGGGTGCTCTAGTGAGAGAGAGAGGAACTGAGAGAGTGAAGCTGGGAAGCAAGGGGTCCAGAACGGCGGGTTTGCTGGGCCAGAACGGCTCAAAGCGCAGTTGGTGGCGCCAGCTGCTTTGCTGTTGGCTCCGCTGTGCCGGAGACGGGTTACAAAATTGAGAGTGAGTATTTAGAAGCCAACCTCTCACTCCTCTATCAAATAACTACAGAAAGAAAAGTAAACTAATTTGTTACATTAAAACTTGATCTATAGATCAAGTATATATATATATATAATAACATAATATATTATAATATATATATTAGTACTAATATATATATTAGTACTTTCTTTGTGATACCAGAGATTGAAGTCAGGACCTTGTACTTGCTAGGCAGCTCTTATGCTACTGAGCTATATCCCCGGCCGCAATCTGGTGATTTTTTAAAAGTATAAACATTTCTATTTCTCTTGTTTTAGATAAAATCAGAGAATAAATATTATGAGTATAACAATATTATTTTAATTAATCGAGTTTAATAAAATTTATTCTTTTATAGGTATGTGTAAATGTGCATGGAAACGAATCATGTTTTTTTAAATTCAATATCAAAAGCTTGGTTTTATATTTGCTATGTCTTTTTGAATAACTTTCAACTGGTTAATTATTAGATCTACAATGAAACAAATCTAAAAATAAGACAATGTGTTTTTTTCTACAAGTAAATTGAAAAGTTTGTGTTAGAAAAATGTCAGAGCTGTCAGGAAAAGGACCAGCTAGACAGGTAAACTACTTTACAGGAAGAAAAATGATCGTTAGAGAAATATTAAGGAAAAGTGATGAAACTTGGGAGATTGAAATCCATGATGGTAGGTGATTTATAACCTATTTATATACGTACAATCTACATATAACTTCTAATATCAGCCCCTGGCAATGAAATATTGTACAAGCAAGACCAAAATATATTTTATTTACTTTGGTATAATAAAAGGTGAAACATAAAAGAATTAGTTCATTTCAGAGTTGATAAAGAGGATAGATTATGCATATAGTAGAGCTTTTAACCATAGCTAAATTTTTGCTTTTGTTTTTCATTTAATTATTCCATCCCTGTTTTCTTTACTTATGCACTTATTCAATAAATAATTTATATCTCTAGAAATATTATGTCTCCTGGACTCACATTATTTATAGGTTCAGATGAAACAAGGATAAATACATAGAAGAATAAAATTTCTAGTATCTAAGGGATAAATTGTTCTAATATTATTGCATTACTCATTGTAGTTTCATTATATATCCACACAACTCTTTGTATATAAGCACCTAGGAACACACACATTTATGTTTGATTATTATCACTTAAGTAAATTTTGTTATTTTAGAGATCATAAATTATTTCCGTATTATTAAATAGTTCTCTATAACATCATTTTAATGGTTGATGTTTTTAAATAGTTATCTTTGCATTTGTTTATGTGCATATACGTGGGTATATGTAGCCTAATAATCCCCTCTTTGAGTGTATTTACATTGCTGCCAACATTTCACTATTACAAAAAGATTGTGCAAAATTTACTTTAGGCAAATCTGAACATATGTTGAAACATTTCTTCTGATGAATTTGCAGAGTCCTAATTGTTAGAAGAAGTACTAGCATTTTGCACACTTTGGGAGGTTCCTCTTCATATAGCTACTTATGCTAAGCTGCCCTAGAGAAAAGTCTGAACAACTGATTTCTGGGAAGATGCTAAAAAAGATACATTTTTAAAAATGCTTGTGAACAAGTAGTGCTACTAGATCATCTTAACCAAAACCAACAAATAGTAAAACTAAAAGAGTAAATGTATTTTCCTAAGTTTCCATTATATTTCTTCTGACAGATTGTATATTTGCATTTGCTTTTCATTTATTTATTCCATTCCTGTTTTCTTTACTTAGGCATTTATTCAATAAATAATTTATATGCCTAGAAATAATATGTCTCTATAATATGCATGATATTATATAACATATAATATAAATATGTATATTATATACTTAAAATATGATATATATAAAATTTTTCATTCTTCACTTTTGAAGATAGCAAAATTACTAGATCTTATACAAGTACATAAAAATTACATACCTATTTATAGCTAAATCTGAGATTCTTCCAACATGAAGAAATAAGTTATTCTCTCTCTTTTCTTTTTTCCTTTCTTTTCTTTTTGGTTCTAGAGCTTGAGCTCAAGACCTTGTGCTTGCCAGGCAGGTGCTTATGCTGTTGAGCTACCTCATCTGCTTTATTTATTTATTTTTATGGGGATTGATCTCAGGACCCTGCACCTTCCAGGCAGGTGCTTATACTACTGAGCTATCTCCCAGACCCAAATCCTTCTATTTTTTTTTTTGAACTGGGAATTGAACTCAAGCCCTTGCGCTTGCCAGGCATGTGCTTATTCTACTGAGCTATCTCCCCAGCCCTCCCCTGCTTTATTTCTCATTTTCTAACTACTTTCTGGTCTTTCTGCTTGTTTCATGAAATGATTTCTTAAATTTGGAATCTTTCTAAAATATGGTTAAAAGGAGTGAGTCATACTAATAGGGATAAAATGAGTAATAGCTTCAATAGCTGATCCTTGAAATAAGTTATGTAGATACTCTTTAGAGATTTTCCAGGTTCCTAGGGAAGAAACTTTTGAAGTCCATATATCAAAATGTTTTCTCTGTGTTTTTATCAAACTGAAGAATCTTTAGTATGTGTTTACAACCATTAGTAATAATCTAAACAGACAGACAGACAGAGAGTCAGGGACAGATAGAAATAGAAGACAGAACGGAGACAGAAACAGAGACCAGGAGGGGAGAGAGAAAGGTCATTCTGTGTACACAAGTGAGGCCATGCATCTCAGGGCACTAAGTTTTGTTTCCTACATCACTTGCCTTTTTCTCAGGACTGTTGTTGGGGTTACATTTCTCTCATTGCTAGGACAAAATACCTGACATCCAGAACTAAGGAAGGAAAGGTTGATTTAGCACACAGTTTGTTGAGGTTTCAGTCCATACTCATCTGGCTCAAGGGCACAGGGGCATGTGGCAGAGGGCAGCAGTTCATGGTGGAGGAAAACAGGAAAACAGAAAGAGCAAAAGGGCAGGAGCAGTGGTGCGGGAGTCTCTCTCTCTCTTCCTTATGTTTCCTTCAGGCTGTCTGCCCCAGGGCGGGGGTAGCACTCACACGCATACTCCCAGCTGCCCTTGCACCCTAATTCCTAGCCTTGGGTCAAGAATTAATCATAGTCTAGAAAGCCCACCCCATTGACTAGATGGGCTGTGGGGGGCTACCTAGATCCAGATTATGACACTTGTTTAAATTCTTCATATTTTATGTATATGTTAGCATATCTATTAATGCCTTTTCATTTTTGAAGTTGGAAAGATTATTAAAGTTAGATGTTGAGACTCACATTAGACAGACAACATATGCTGTGCCCTGCAAGGGAACCTACATACTGAGAGTGTTCAGTGGTCTCTTTTTCTCTTAGACTTAGCAATCATTGTACACTAATGCATTTGCTATTTGGGAACTCACTTTAAAATTACCACGGAAAGCCTCTAATTTTATATCCAACACAAAATAAAATCAATCCAAGTAGTAAAATTAACTGGAATAACTTTTTTCTTTCTTCCTGTTGAACTAGAAATCTTTACAAAACAAATATTCGAGATCTCCCATGTTGCACTGTTCCATTAAAATTCTGAGCCTGAGTTTTCATGATTTCATTTTATTATAGCTAGACAAATAGATATTTGTAATGATCATCCACTTTCAGCTTTTCTGTCTAAGGGAGCAAAGTTTTCAGGCAGTGTATAAGCATCCTGGTCAATCTAGCTTGATTGCTTTCCTCCAGCAATGGACAATTTTAATTTCCTATCCCATTTGTAGTCATTATATTTGAGAAAGGGCAAAATAGGTTAATGAAATCATTATAATTTCATTCAAATGATATATATTTTAAAAGCTCAATTAAGGAATGAATACTAGGCCACCACACTTGGTTTGCCTTATGGAGACCACTGCTCTGTGGTACCTGGTAAGACCTCGAACAAACACATTTCTGATTCTAAAATGAATGTAAGTCATTATCTTCACTAAATATATCTATGAAGTAAATTTATTGTAAAAATAGGTGATATTCTGTAGAAAATTCACATTGTCGCCTGCTTTGTACATTTTTTAATCAAATTCCTTCTCTTTTTAATATGACCTAACAAAGTTGTTACTAAAGTTACATTCAACTGGAATTTTAACTTCATTACTTACTAGATAGTTGACTTTGAGCATATTAATAAACTTCCTAAGTTATCTGTTTCTTCATGTGTTAGAAGAACACTTTTATATTAATATGGTCACTATAAGAAGGGAATGAGTTGGATAATAAATCATGGTAACTGATATATAATGAGCTTAATTCATGTGATGGGTAAATTTAACTGTCAGCTTGATTGGTCTGGAAGCCTAAAAGAGGATTAGTAAAAGGCACGTCTGGGCATGTCGGGGTTGGTCCAGGGTGTGACCGGAAGCCAGTATCTGGCTCCTTGCCCCATCTCGGTGGTGCTGCGGCCCTACCATGCTTCTGTCATCATGACCTAAGCAACTTTGCTCCACCATAGCCTCCCCCTGGAAAGAATCAACTGAAATCAGGAACCAAATAAACATCCCCTCCTTTAAATTGTGGGTGTCAGGTGTTTTTGTTCAGCAACTGGAAAGCTATAAAGCTGTAATAAGATCAATACAATGACATTTTGACATCACACTCATGGTACATAGAGATGCTTCAGGTGTTTCCCACCCCCAGTGCCTTGGTGTTCAGGTGGGAAACATTGTACCAACATCGGACATAAACACTTAACTCACTGACTGCCATCATCAGGCTAGGTAGGTTTTACAAGTATTCCTTTTGAAGAGATGAGGAAATAAAGGAGTCATGTGTAAGAGACGGCACAAAATCCCATGGCTGGCTTTTTGTGAGCCCAGATGTGACATTTGTTTTCTTTTCTGTAGCACTGTTGGTGTGTACATGGATGATGAATCTTTGAATTCTGGACAGACCTGAAAAGATCTGATATTATTTTATTTTATTTTATTTTATTATTTTATTTTTTTGTGGAACCAGGGATTGAACTCAGGCCCTTAGATCGGAAGAGCGTCGTGTAGGGAAATGAGCCATCTCTCTGGCCCCTATAATTCTACTTTGTATCTTCCCTGAAAATATAATTTCATTCTACAGAGCATGGAGAAATGATCATCCTGAACCACATTTAACTGTCCTCCACTATATGTGACTTCGAGGGGAAAAAAAAAAAAAACCTCTCTATTTCTAGGAGGCAAATAGTTTCACACTGTACAATTATCCCAGCATTCTTGCATAGGACAAAAAAATTCCTCGAGGGCATTCAGCTGTGCCTCTTTTCCAGAACACCAGGGCTCCTGCAGGCTGGAACAGATGAGCTCTGCTCTTCACGTGAGGCTGAATGTCTTCACTTCCTGAATGCCTTCTCTAGCTTCAGCTCCAGGCCAGCAAATGAGAGAAGGGCAGTGGTTTATTCCTTACACTGTGGGAGCTTACAGCCTTCTTATCCAAATGTATACACCTAATGTCTCAAATTACTATGGAAACTTAGAAGATCAATAGTGTTTGTTTTCCAGACAGATTAACATTCCCACAAAAGTATGAAATTGGTTAGAAATAGAAAGAAGAAAATCATGCTTGTTTTAGAATTATTATCTGTCTTCCACTCTATGAAAAGTGTCTAGATATATTCCTTTCCTTGAAATGTTAGAGAGAATGACAAATGCTATATCTTCCTTCCAAAGAGCATATATTTGCTAGGTGAACACAAGAAACAAAAGCAAAGAGTGATATAGCACTCCAATCAGTTATTGGTAGAATAAGATCTAGGAAGATTTCAGGCATGTGTTTTTGGATGAACTTTAATTCTTCATTAACATTTCACGTAAAGAAAATAATCTCAGATTCTATGGTTTGACATGACAGAATAAATGATGATCTAAGAAATTAGATAAGATGTGTTCAAGTAAACAATAATTACCATTAAAAATGCTATGATTTGAGAGAAATAGTGATGTTTAATTTTTGTCTTAAAATTGAACTAAATGAATATTGATGGCATATAAATTAAGAGGGTGGTTAGATTTAAATCTTATATTCTGCTAATGTTAGGAGTGAGGTAAAACTAAAGTCAACAAATATTTTGGTAAGTAGCTATAGTACATATCTATGTTCATCACTAAATAATAAAATTATGAACATGTCACCAAGAGAACAAATCAAATTAAAAATAGCCAAATTAATTCAAAAGTGTCTAAATAGGATTAAAAAGTAAAAGAATAGAAAGAAATCTAGGGGCTAGGGAGATGGCTCAGTAGAATAAGTTCTTCTCTGGCAAGCGCAAGGGCCTGAGTTCAATCCCTAGTTCCACCAAAAAAGATTAAAAAATTTAAAAAAATAAAGAAATCTAATAGCCAGAATTTCAGTTCTAAAGGAAAATGAAATTATTAAATCCAATAGACTATAGACTCCTGAAACTTTGATCTGTCCCTCACAAGGAAGATAACACCAAAACAAGCTAATTGAATTGTTTTATAATAGTTGCTGTTTGAATGAGAGAAAAAAAGCCAGATGAATGAAACTTTACACCTAATATGATTACTTTCACTACACAGACATCAATTCCATGTTGGATAAAGACTAATATAAATATAAAATTATAAACGTTTTGAAATCACTTTAAAGAAGTATACTTATAAGTTAAAAAAATCCAAAAAGAAAGACAAAGAAGTACAAAATAAGCAGGAAAAGAAAAAGCTGGCTATGTACTATGACTATTAAAATTAAAAGCTATTTATCAAAAGGACATAAAAAAGTGAAAACAAGAATTTCAAGTTAAAAGAAATTATTTCCAATAGATAAGAGTGACAACTGTGTAATTTATCCTCTA
>NW_004524642.1:7032020-7049482 GCF_000260255.1 Octodon degus
CTGGTAAGCACAAAGACCCAAGTTTGTTCTTTGGAACCTTATGTCATGCCAGCCCCACCCACTGGCGAACTGTGCAGGCTACCAAAACCGAGTGGGGTGGCACATGCCTGTAATCTCCGCACTGGGGAGGCTGAGACAGGAGGATCACTGGGAGTCCAAACTCTGTAGGGAGACCCTGTACAAAATGAATGAATGAATGAATGAATGAACGAATGATTAAATGGTTAAATAAAAGAAAAGAAATATCGGTGAATGACAGCCACTTCTATTAACATGAAGTGGAGAAAATGTAAGAACTTGAACTAAAAATCAAGTCTCACCTACATTTATACATTATTATCTTTTAATAAGTTTTAGAATTATGTGAAAGACACAAGGATTTCATCTACAAAACCTCAAAATAAGTGATAACACTTCGTAAAGTAAATGAAAACTTCAGGATAGAAATAATCATGAAGAACAAGTGGAATATATGAGAAGTATCAGAAAGCTGTATAAAGAAACTATATTCAAAATAAAGTAAGTAAACTTTACTTAACAAGGTCTTTTGTATGCATGAGTATGTTTCTTAGCATACTTTTATGATTTATATTTAATTTTCTAATTAGAGACAAAAACTAAGTTTTTTAAAAATGCTTTTCTGGTTTTTTTAAAAAAATGTATTTATTACAGGGTCTACAGGGTCTCACCATGTAGATTGGACTCTTAGTGATGTTCCTGTTTACAGCCTCCCACGCGATGGGATTGCAGGTGTGCACCACCACGCCCAGTCTCAACCAACATCTTAGCACACCCTGGAGGTAGGGCCTGCACCGCAGACCCAAGGATTGAACTCCCGGCCCCTGCTTCTGCCTAAGCAAGTGTTTAATCTGCTGTGCTATCTGGCTGGCTGAAAAAAAAAAGTTTAAAAATGAGTCTTTTAAGTTTAGAATTTAAAAATCTCCTAGATAGAAAGAAATTCTATACAATATTCAATAAATTTTATGTAAATTATTATGAAATATGTGCATTTAAGTTATATGGAATATCAATTAGATTTTATTAGCTACTTAAAATGCCATATAGATATTAAGAAAGGTCATATATTCATTTTAAAGCTAATTTATGAAAATTTTGAAATGTGTATTCATTACATCATAACAGAAGCGGTGCCAAGTCTTAGATTTCTACTTAAGAAATGCAACTTTTGGATACTGTCTTGTTGAAAGCTGGTTAGAGTGGTCTTTAAAAATGTTCTACATCTTTCCACATAAACATTCTTAATAGAGATTCTTGGCAATATATATGCAATTTAAAGCAATGTCTTGACTTACACTTTTCAAAGAGCCAGGGCCACTGTAATAGTTTGAATTGAGACTGCTGCAGCAACTTTTTTAAAATGAGAAATCACAAAGCTAAGTAAAACCCCACTTATAAGTTTCATTTTTCCTCATTCTTTTCAGTTAATTCATGTCACTTGAAAATTTTTACATGACTTTTGTCTCTCAGTTGCATAGGAATATGGCTCTTACGTGTCTTATTTAGACTTCTAGGTTCTTAAACACAGTGATGGTAAGAAGTAGATACTTGTTTTAGTTTAAGTTTTTTTTTATTATTTTTGTTTTTGTGTGTGTGTGTGCAGGTTCTCACTACGCAGCTCAGACACGTGGTGATCCTCCTGATTTCTGCCTCTCTCGTGCTGGGATTACAGGTGTGTGCCACCATGGCCAGACTCCTTCATGGGTTCGGCGTGCCCAGGAATGGGGCGGACATAGCATGCAGTGCCAGGGATTGAACTCTGAGCCCTGAACTTACCTAAGCAAGTGCTTAGTCTGCTGAGCTATACCACAGGCCCTGATACTTGCGTTTTAATTAATTATTATTTTGGGGGGTACAGAGCCTCATTATGCAGCATGGACTCATAGTGATCCTTCTGTCTCAGCCTTCCCAGCACTGAGATTACAGGTGAGTGCCACCACACCCAGTTTTGGTGGCTGGCATGGTGCTTGCGCTTGGGGTTCTGGGGCTAGCATGGCATGTGGTGTGGGGAATTAAACCTGGAGCCTTACACTTTCCAGGCATGCACTTAGACCATTGAACTATGTCCACAGCCCCAAGAAGTAGATATTTGATAAGTCCTTATTAAATAAACAAATAGATTATTTATCACAAGCTAGTGGCCAGAAGATTGATAAATATAAAAGACTTGTTTTTCAATACTGGATCATGCCACTTATACACTAGACACTTATTTATTATATTTATTGAATTTTTAAAATTGCTCTGGCTGGTCAAAGCTGCTATCTTTTTGCCTAGACACATAAGTTAAACACCTGGTCAAAAGACATTTTCAAAATAATATGACACTCTGACTTTCTTTGTTTAACCATTAAATACTCAAATGGTTCCAAAAAGGCTAATTTAAATTTTTAAAAAAATATTCTTTTGTTGTTGTGTAATGTGGTCTTTGGCTGTGTCAGTTTGAGTAAGAAAACATCCAACCAAATTGGAAGTCCCACCCTGGGTGTGAGTGACAGCAACCAACAGGTATACAATCTGGATGGAATGGAAGGGAAAAGAGGAAGGCGAACTTCTCTTTGCATGGAGGAGGTCCAGAATGCATCTTTACCTTGGACACCCTCTGAGTTCTCGAACCAGCTCTTCAGCTTTCTATTGCAAGCCCTCGGGCCTCCGTCACAGACTCCCATGGGGCACTGCGGTGAGTGCCAAGCAGTCATCTGGGTCCACACTCTTCCACACCTGGCTCTCTGTAAGCCAATCCTGTAAATTCTTACATTTGCATATTTATTTAAATCTGTTTCTCTAATAATCACCAATGGATACTAAAATACATCACATGTTTTGAATTTTGGTAACCATATGCAGTTTCAAAAGCTGGTTGTGTCCATGTCTTTCTCTACCAAAATTCTATTACGTATGTTAAAATAAGTCTTACCTCAATATATTATATAGACAACTAGCATTTCATGAAGCAAATATAAAGAAATGTAAAAACAAAGTTTTACTAGTGGGAGATTTTTTTTATTCTCTCTATATTTAATCATATAAAATTTACATATGCTCTATACTCCCTTCTGCCAATACTAGAATGAGAGTCATAAAAATATGCTCTGGAGGGCCAGCCAAATAGCTCAGAGGATTAAAGCACCTGCAGGCAGGCTCAGGGGCTGGAGGTTCGATCCCCAGGCCTGTCTTGCAGGCCCTGCCCCCCAGGGCTTACTGAGATGAAGATTGAGACTGGGTGTAGTGGCATGTGCCTGTAATCCCAGTACTTGGGAGGTTGTAAACAGGAGAATCACTATGAGTCCTATCTAGTAATGAGACCCTGAACACTCTGTAGACCCTTCCATAAAATCCAGAAAAAAAAAATGCTCTGGAGATTGTATCCTATTGATACACGGAGAGTGGCCTCAATCTTTTCCATAGGTCAGTACTATTGCATTGTGTCAATGTACAACACCTCATTGAATTCATTCCATTTTGTTCTTCCAGACTTTTGCTGTCAACAGTAGTGTGCTGTTATGTATCCTTATAATAGAATAATATATCCTGTTTTTTTTGGATTTGTATGCAGTTATCTCACCACAGGATGGGATGTATTGGTAATTTGGAATGAGGGCACTCCACAACGATTATACTATTTTCCATGCCCATAGCATGCTAATGTGAGACTTCTAAAAAATAAATGCCACGTTGATATTAAGAATAAAAGAATTCTGCTTGGGTAAATGCCTGAAAGTAAATAAAGAAGCAACCAGTTAAGACTGAGTAAGGTTGCAGAAACTAACTCAAAGTTCCTAGTTATCCAAGCTGTCCAAAGGAAGATTTGACTCAAACCATCCAGAAACCTTTGTACATAAGGCAGCCAACAAAAACACTCTTTCTCTGCAGAGAATGAGGTCTCACCAGCCTTGCTTGATCTCAATCTCATTTCCGAGGTATAACATTGGAAGGCCGAAGAAAGCAGCAAGGGTGCTTGTTGTTTTATACTCACTCTGGTTGGAGATTTACTAGTCTGCTTAGGCAGAGTCAGGGACCGGGGTTTGATCTCTGGTGTGCTGTGCCAACTCCCACCCCCAGGGGCGCGCTGATATGGCAATTGAGTACAGGTGTGGTGGAGCGCGCCTGTAATAGCAGCTCTAGGGAGACTGGAAACAGGAGGATCACTACGCGCCCGATCTGTATAGGGAGACACTGTAGACCCTGTACTAAATACAGAAGTAGAAGGTTGCCCTCGTTTATAGCTCATTTATTTATTTATTTATTTATTTATTTATTTTTATGTATTTGGTTCAAGGTCTCACTATGCAGCTTGGACTCAGAGTGATCTTCCTATGTTCAGCCTCCCCAGCAATTACAGGTGTGCACCACCACGCCTGGACTCAACCACTGGCTCAGCGGGCACCAGGGGCTGCATGCGGGACTGGGGATGGAACCCTGATCCTTGAGCTTGCCAAAGCAGGCACTTAGTCTGCTGAGCTATCTTGAAGGTTCTAGCTCTTTGAAAAACACATAGATTGATCTGTTTGTTTGTTGTTGTGGGCCAGTTCAGCACGCCCTGAGGGCGGGGCTGGCACGCATGTGGTGCTGGGGATACAGCTGCAGTCTGCACCTGCCTAAGCTTGCCTAAGCAGGCGCTGTAGACCACTGAGCTATCTCGCTGGCCCCATATAAGTTCTTAAAAGAACAGACAACATTGGCATTTCTTTGGCCTCTGACATGGGCTTGCCTTTCTCAAGGACATTTGGTGGGGAAGAGCCTGGCTTGGTGAACAATCTACTACAGCAACAAAATTACCTTGGGTTCATGGGGAGAAGTTTGTTTTTCTTCTTAATATATTGAGTTAGCTAAAACAGATAGGCACTCCAATTACCTGGTGAGATTAGAATGAACCATGAGCAACAAACAGTGCTATCAAATCCCCTTGCTTGGAACTAGATGGTGTTTATCCTACAGACACGTAGGCAGTGGGCTTGTGAGGGCTTGGCTGTGCGAGGAGAGATGCCCCCATGCAGTCTCTGAGCAGACTGCCTGTGGCGCACACTGCATGCTAGTTTAAGGCTTTTTCAATAGTAAAGTGCTTCTTTCTCTCCTGTCTTCCTGCGAGGAATTGTCAGGTTGGGAGAATATTTTATTTTTAATTATATTTCCTTAATAGGTGCCGCAGACAGGTATTTAGTGTCAATTCTCCCAGAGCTTCATCAAAGTGTCTTGTCAAATTTTTCACTTAACTTTTCTAGTTGCTCAATTTTCCTGTCTTTAAATTGAGTGTATTTAGGCTTGACTGTTCAATTACATTGTTGTATGTCTTCTGGAAAGGCTAAACAAAATTATGAAAATGGAACTATTTCAAAATACAAAACATTGGAAAGATGTAAATTAGTAACTTTCAGTAATCTTTACATTTATTAATATTAGTAGAAGGTATTTAAAAACTAGTTATAAAATGTAATGCAATGCTTAGAATACCATGAAATATACTTGAAAGATTTACATGTAATACATAGGCTTAGATCACTGTTTACTAAATATTCCAAAGACGGCTTTCTTATTAATACTTCAATTTAACATGAATACAATTTCAATGAATAGGTCCAGAGATACACTGAGTTCACAATAGCATAGAAACACCAGAAAAAGCTCCAGAAATGTTGAGCATCAAAAGGCCTTTGCAGAAATTAATAAAAAGCTATTTGCTCATAGTAATTATAACATCCCTGTCTATCTTTGCATGAAATGAATGTATCTGGGACGATGAAGCAGACATGAGCTGGCGAAACACAACATTAATGTCACATAACACATGATGGATCCTAGTTGAGGACTGCAGTCATTTTAAATAGGGCCAGGGAAAATTATGAATCTGATAACTATGAAAGCTCTCTTTTGCCCGCCCAATTTGCTCTCCTTTGCTGAGTATCAGTTCCATGTTAGACATCGCTCATCTCGCCAAAATGACTTTCTTCGCTCTGCTCTGCTTAAGCCTGTTGTAAAGAAAATTGTCTTCTGTGATGTCGGCGAAGAGCTCCGGCAGAGACTCATTCACTTGTAACATGAGCATTGTGCCGAGCAAATCCCATTTAGATATTACCGTTATTAGGGGACGCAATCGACAAAACAAATACTTCTCTACAGTGAAGGCACTTAAATACGTATTTGCAATGGAAAATTCTCTATTCGAATTCCTTAACACACAGTGAAAAGACCAAGTTTCGCACGGAATTTTCTATATCTAGACGAAGCTATATGTCATTATCTTTATGCCTTGCTTGTTGTGTTGTTCCCTAGGGGCGCATTCACCTATTCTGCATTCCATCTTGGTTACTTTCTTTGACCTTTTCTTGCTTTCATTTCACTCCTTTTGACTTACAAATCCCTTTCAATCTATAGCAAATGCAACGGATAAATAGCACGATTTTAACTTCTCACCTCTTTATTTTAAATATATTCTTTCTGCAAACTGCTGGTAGTATTTATAGCAGTGCACTGATATTCTACTTGCCCATAAAATAGTCACTACTTCTAAAAAATTTAAATCTTTTTTTCATCCTAAACACAGAATAACTACTTTGATTTTTACGGCGTAGGAAAAATTCAAAGCACAATGTATGTACAAACTTTTATAATATCCTTTACATCAAATTAAAACCTGTGGGTGTGGAATTAATATTTTCTTGGGCACACAGTTGAAGCATTCAATATAGGAAAAGCTCTCTTTGATTAAAAAAGTGTCTCTTAAGGCTTCATTTCATCAATATGTTTCATGGTTGCTTTAATAAATGCTAGCACTAGATATTGACTGAAATAACTGATTCCTGTTGCACAAATATCCATAAGGACAGTTTGTAAAGGAAAACTTCCTCTAGCAAAAGAAAACAACAATACATAACAACAAAAGCTACTTAGTATAGAAAACCGCACGCTAAAAATAAAGCGATGTATACATTAGTTGTTTTGGAAAGAACATATCAAATGAAGTACAGGTAACCTGCTGTATTACAATTCCAGGTTCATTCAGAGACAGCCAGAAACATAAACCCTTGTGATAAGTGATGGTTCTCCAGCGTGCTTGAGGTTGGAATCTAGGATTTGCACACGAATGCTGGACATTATCTTCTTTGTCTGGAGAAATCAGGGCTTCCATAATGCTGCCTTTGGTGTCAGTGCCACGATTTTATACTTCTTATGTGTCAAATCTTCAATTTGAAAACATTTGTCACTGAAAATGTTTTAAATGTTTTGAGGCATTTATTTGTTTTTTTTTTAATTTGTAAATACCCCTATTCTTGTAAAACTTGCTTTGTTATCACCATAAGCAACTGTTATAGACAGCTATGTTAGATAGAACTTAACATGCAGAGAAAGATCAGACACTGAGGCATCCTGTGCAGGGGATGAGATGTAGCAAGATTGTGAGTGGAGGAGAATCTGAAGAGAGCAAAGCCTCAAGACAGAAAGGCAATAGCCAGATGTGCAAATCTCTCCAGAGAAAAACACGGCCTTAGGGACTGGCGAGATAGCTCAGTGGTCTGAGCACCTGCCTGGAAAGCTCAGGGACCCAAGTTCGATCCCCTGCACCTCATGTGCACAGGCTCCACCCTGGGGTGACTAAGATGGGGTGTGATGGAGCAAACCTGTAATCCCAGAACTGGGTAAGCTGAGACAGAAAGATCAGTGTGACTCTGAGCTGCCTCAGGAGATCCTGTACCAAATACATAAAATTAAAAACAAACAAAAACAAAACAAAACATCGCACAGCCTGGGGTTATACAGTAACTAGCACTCTAGTGAGTCCAGATGGCCATCAGATGCATAAGTGGGTAACTGAAACATCTGCATTCATGCTATTGACCCTTCCAAGGAATGCTTTGTGCTTGCTATAATTGGAAGTTACAAACTCAAGTTGCCGATGCTCACCATACTCCCTTGCTCTATGCCTTGCTTCACTATTGAATCAAAATGAGCTAAGCCACTAACTTATAATCCTCTAGGTGATTGTAGTTTGATTCTCTCTGTGATTTTGCGGTATAAAATACCCCTGATAGAGTCCTGATGGTTTCCCATTGGAAACCTTTCCTGCCATTTCCACTCAAATTCCTCCTTTGGTTCTCAGCTTCTTCCCTCAATGTGGTGGGACTGTGGCTGGCACACCTGACCTACTTCAGGTGGGGAATTATTTTCTGTCATTCAGCCAGTTGAAGCATATTTGGGCTGTAGTTCTCTTAGTGAGGAGCTGCTGGCAGCCGAGAAGCTGCATAATTCTGTGCCTTTATATTGAAAAGCGGACACTCTCACATACAGGCCAAATATTTTGTTTTGTTTCTTATTTGTTTCAGTGTCTGAGTAGAACCTGGAGCAACACTACTCACACACCCTAAAGACACTGTCTCAGTGCCTTCCTGGGCTTTTATTGAATGTGCTTTGTCTGAAAAGTTTCTGTTGATTATTCGTTAATGCAGGACTATGTTTTCCCCGTTTAAAATTTTTTTTGATTTTCTCTTTATTTCTTTTTCGGCATTCTTTTGATCATACAGTGCTATGGAGACAATTTGTAAACATGTCCCTTTTATAAAATCTATGGAATTTTATTAACTAAAGTCTGAAACAAGCCTATTAGATGTCACTGTCCCAGTCCTTACACCCTACATTCTATTTGGCCCCCAATTTTCCTCTGCCCACTCTGATAACCTATGGACAAGTTTGATTTCAACATCTCTCCCCCAAGAAAGCATCTTATAAAAATAAATGAAACTAAAGCAAATCAGCATGTTGTACGCCAAAATGATAAATGCAAAGACTAATTTTAAAATTGCACTTCATATCTTTATTTCTCTGACTACCTGGATTCTCTTATAATATTATGATGTGATTATTATTAGGATGAATGCCTGCTGAGAACCGCAGAGAAAAGCACAGAAGAGTCTTACTTTGGGGCAAATTCCAATGCTGAGAACTTAATGGCCGTTAAGTAAATTTGAACTTAAAAATAAACAACAGACTTAATAGAAGCTTAATTACTGTCAGATGTAGTTTTTAAAAAATGTTTCCATACTTGTCATGAAAATGTATTTACTCTTGGAGAAAAGTCTTATTATTTTTTTTAATATAGGATCTGCAGGCAAGCAGTTACTTCTCTGTTTAATTATTTATTGCTTTCCTTTAGACATAAATACAGTATTAAGATGAGGTACAATTACACAATCAAATTATAAAAATGAAACACAAAGACATATACTCCTCTTTGTCATACTCCACATATCCAGTTTCTTTTGATATGCAATGTAAAATAACAGGTGAATTAGAACTTGATTTTAATTGTTGTTCTGTTTGTTCTGGTATTTGGTTTTTTGATAATCCTGTTATCTTGCTTTTGTAGAACTGTAACTGCTGGATTTTTATTGATTAAAACTACTTCGATATTTCCTGAGCAATCTAAATAGATATAGACACATACATAAAGACATACTTTGCTTTATTCACATTATTTATTTATTTTGTATTTTAGGGAAAGATCTACACAGTGTTCAAGGTCTCACCACTAGATCAGACTTGTAGTGATTCTCCTGTTTACAGCCTCCCAAGCGCTGGGATTATACGATCTCCAATCACAATCACTGTCTCAGTGTGCACCTGGGGCAGAGCCAGCATGGCAGGTCCGGGGATCGAACCCTGGACTCCTGCGCCTGCTTGTAGGCACTTTAATCCACTGAGCTATTTGGCCAGCCTTCTCTATTCAAATTAATTTTTTATCTCTATTCATCTATCTACTTATTATCTATTTCATCTTCCTATCTAAATTCTAACTGGAAGAAAGGTACAAAATTGGCAGAGAAATCTATACTATTCATTCTTAGAACCTTACCAGTTTATATTCTGAGAAATTGGGGCATGATGAGCTATACAACTGGGATTTGAGCGATAACTGCAGTGGACTGAGAGGGGTCCTGACTAAGGCCGGGAAGGCACTACACCTACCACAGAATGCTCTTGTGTGCCCAATGAGAAGTCCCCGTGGTGTTGTCAGCCTCCATCTCTGTGTTGTACTGGACAAAACTCAAATTTGGAAATAGAGCTCACTGCTAGCTACTGTAAGAATTCAAAAATGAATATGTCAAACAATGCTGCTCTGATAACTACGAGGTCTGAAAACATCTTCTGTTCCTGCCCTCCATCCTCAGAAAGACACATTCTGCAACTGTTTTTTTTAAACATTCCCAAGTGTAGATCCAACAATGAATAAATATTCACTTCTCTTTTGCTCTCTGTGTTTTCATTAACAAAATCGTGTTTCAGGGATGAGAAAGGAAACCTGCCCACACCCTTGAGTAGACTTTTGGCATGCACAGTTGTTCTCTATTTTGCTCCCAAGGAGAATCACTTACACAACGTGTCTGATCCTCAGGACAAATGGATTTAGGCCTGGGATACTGTACATTCCCCAAGCTGTTGAGTGTTCCTAAAATTTATTTACATTCTCACTCTCCCTTTTTCTTATAGAAGAATGTACGTTTCTGAATGTTGAGCATGTAGGTTATTGCCTGGTGTAATTGTATCCATACATGCAATAATTTTTATGATTTTTAATCCTCTTTAATTGGTCAACATCAATTTATTCCATGTAACCATCAAAAAGAAGAGTGAAATTTTCTCTTTTATCTACAAATTTGGTGCCCTGTTGCAAATGAACCAAAGCTCCTCAGCTCGCCTCAAAGCTACAGAAGCAGGGCACATAGCCTGCAAGGACTACAGACGGACAAGCATTCCTCAGGCTCTTGTTCTCTGCTGTGAGAGCCAGTGGAGGATAGCAGCTTCACAAATTTGGATTGATAAAAGAAATTATTTGACTTCGTTTGCTGCATGTCCAGTATATTGATACTGGTACATTTATATTTTGACCACTGATTGTGTGATCATTTTCTCTCAGAAGTAGTCATTTTTGCTTCGTTCTTCAACTCTGTTACTGACTGAAGATGGGTTCCAGAGGGTATACACGAGCCTGGAACCCTAATAATCCTGATCTTTGAGCTTCCTTTGTACACTGGTGAGATTGGGAGTCCTTCCCAGGTCAACATCTGTTTAGACAAATCTCTGATGTGCATCCCTGAAATGAAAACCAGTTGGGGTTCCTTTCTCATCTTGTTGTATGTCCCTGAGAGCTTGACCTTTGACCAAATGGCCAAATTCTCTGTTAGTGGCCAGCCTGAAAGCATAGGGGGTCCAGAACATGTAAGATTTTCTTTCAGTAGTTGTACAATCTTTGTCAAAATGTGTCAAGATCTCAGAGAGTTGGTCTTACTAAGAAATACCAACAATATTGGCCTTTTATGATTTAATCTATGTTGCACAGTTAGTGCTTTGACGGTCTAATTCTAGAGGGACCTGTCCAGTATCCTAAATCCAAAATTCTATGACTAGAGATACCTGTAAGTGTCTATGCGTCCATGTGGTCCTGTGGCCATATGTCCCTAAGGATGCTAGAGACATGTGTACTCAACAACATCCTTCATGTAATATGACAATTAGTGGGTTTGGCTTTCTTAAATTAGTTTTTGCATTCTATCTTTAGCCTAGCTGTGCTAGGACAGAGGCACATTGCCAAGAGGCCTAAAATAATAGCTTCAGACGCAGTCCAAGACATAAGGTTTCTTGAAACTTTCAAATTGAGAGAGCTTACTGGCAAATGGCTGTAGAACAAGGGTTTTTGTACTCTCATAAACTTTGACATAGTTAATTTTCTTTGTCCCTATGCGTGATCAGAATTCCAAATAAATTTGCCTTTGACGCACATGTAAAACACTTATTAGAGAAAATTCTTGCTAGCCTAGTTCCAAGCATACAGGTGAGGGCGTTGATGCCCTATTAGTTAATAATTACCCAGACCCTCTAATGCAGGACTGCCTTGTTGTCTGGACATAGCTGGAGTCTTGGGAAAGAGCTTCTCAGGGACATGGTGTTTGATGTCTCTTTTCCTTTTCCAAAAGTCACACATGCTAAGAATAAGTTTTGAGAGAAAATTAGGGCTTCTGTACTATCTTCTGAAATGATTCTTACTTTTACAATACTATTTTGTTTGAAAACTGGTAAGATCACTAACTGGTCTTCCCACAGAAAGCTGGCATTTGAATAAATACACACCATTGTGGAATACAATTGCCAATGGACAGACAATGGATTGTTTAATTTACAAAAATATCTACAGGTGAAAGAAGGAGGAGGAGGAGGAGGAGGAGGAGGAGGAGGAGAACAAGAAGAAGAGCAAGAGGAGGAAGATGAACAAGAACAACAACAACAACAACAAGATCTAGAAGAAGAGCAAGAAGAACAAGAAGAGGAAGAAGAACAAGAGGAAGAAGGAGAAGGAGAAGAAGAATAAAAAGAACAAGAACAAGAAGAACAAGAAGAGCAAGAAGAAGGAAGAGGAGCAGGTGGAGAACTCTCTGGTTTTAAATAGCTCTCTTACTGATACCTATGAAAATATACAAAAGAAATAAAATGAATGTCTTTAAAAGATTCCTTTGACAAGATTAAAGGTAGAAATCTGATCTAGAACAAAATCAAAATCCTTTAAACTGGATCATTTGGATTTCTCCGGATTGCTGATTTAAAACTCCCATCCACCAAATTAAGCCCAAGCAAATTCTTTTGACTCAGTAGAGAAACACTTATAAAATTTAGTTTTAATTATGTGTATGACACTTGAATATTTGGAGATACTTATTTGTAATCATTTCTTTCACAGATGAGTAAGTTTTGTTTTCCTTTTTTTTTTTTTTAATAAACTCTTACATTTTTCTGACTGTCCTTAAACTTACTATGTAACTCAGGTTGGCCTCAAATACACAACAATCCTGCTTCAGGCTCCCAAATTCTAGGGTCACACAAGTACAACACCAGGCCCAGCAATATAGTGATTTTTATATCAATATCATTCATTGTTTGAAATATAAAGTGTTTTAACTGAATTAAAGTTAGACATTTTTAAGTATGGTATACATCATGATTAGTATATTAAAATTACTTATACTGTTTATATTTAATATCAAAAAATTTACTACTAAATTTTTGCAGTAAATATTAAGCTACATGTATAATTGATCCTACATGTATAACTATAGTTTATTATGATTTTAGTGTCTGTTCTTTAACTTTACCTAATATAAACAGAGCACTTACAGAATAAACAAGGGGTGCAGACTCTCCATGATCATGGGGGCGCTTCAAGTTCCCTAGCTAAAGCTCAGATATAAATCCTCACCATGTTGGCAGAGTTGAATCCAATTCTTCATCAAAAAATGCTGGTGGAGGCTGTCATATGCCATCCAATGTAGATGCCAACGTGATTGTTAGTGGATGTGATAACAGAGATGGAAGAAAATCCTTCAGAAATTGTGCTGAGAAAGTGTTTCTTTCTGGGCCGTGGATTTAGATCAGCAGCACAGGGCCAGCCTGGAAAGCACAAGGTTGTAAGTTTAATTCATGGTGCCAAAGGAAAAAAAAATAAAGCATGTTTTTTATGCTGATAGTAGTTGTGCAATTTCTTTTTTCATTAAACGTTGTGTAGGTTTTATCTGTGTTATTGGAAAAACATTCTCACTACAGCATCGCATTGCACCTTATAAGTAGCACAATTTAGTCTTCTATTGTTGAGCATTTAGATTGTTTTTCATTTAGATTGGTACAAATGGTATTGTCATTAGTATTATATATGAGTATTTTTTGTATGAAATGTAACTACTTCTATATTTTATGTAATAGAATTGTTTCATCATAAGGTGCACTTGGTTTTGGTAAGAAGTGTAAAAAATTGTATCAATTTGTATAGTGGAAAATAATCAACTACAGTTTAGATTTCTTTTAATTTTGCCAATATCTGCTTATTCCAGTCCTTTAATTTTTAATTTTTTAGCCTTTTAGGCATTGGAATGGTATGAATACAATGGCAGAATATTCTGTAAATGTTTTTTCTTGAACATTAACCATGGTGAACATGCGCTTCTTAAGCCTTTTCAGATGCAGCTTCCCTTAGCTTCAGATGCAGCTAAGGGAAGCTCTCTGCCCAGGTCTTGCCCCTGGAGATTAACTTGCACTGATTACACAAACAGACTCTTGTGCCTTTGGGCTACATATTGGAGCCATAGACAGGGAACAGGACTGAGGCGTGGGGCGAAGAGGATGGGACATTGTTCTTTCCATACCTCTTGGCTGCACTGCAAGCCATCTGTCTGTCCACACAAATCCCTCAGCTTTTCAAGGTCATCTTGTCTCACAGGCCTCTCTGTGCCTAGGTTGCTGATCACTGCTCTTTTTTCCATCCAAAATATTAAGTGTAATGAGGAAGACTTTTTGGCTCTGACCATTTCACTCTCTAGTTTTTATATGTATTTGTCTCCACAATAAGGTGTATAGTTCTTTTATTAAGCTCTCTTTAGTTCATCTGAATTTGAATAGACTTCCTGACAGAAATGTATATAACATGTGTACTGTGGACATGGGGAAAGATGATTTATGCAGGAAGTGAGCATTTCTAAGTTGAATGAGGATGGTGGGATGGTTTGAATTTAGATGTTCCCAAAGCCTGTTGTCATAGATGATGTCGCGCATGGCCTTGCCAGCAAGGAAGACGCGACCACTGGTTGTGTCTGCGCAGCTTTTATTGCCCTGTTACATCAGCCTTCTTCCCCCTCGAGGCCTCTGCTCTTAGCTCATAAGTCTCAGGGCTTCCAACCATGGGGCGCCACGTGTGTACCGTCCATTGGTCCAGGTACGTGGAAGCAATGCATTAGCCCAAGCCTTGGCCTTTCATGGAGTTGTTGATTACCGGGAGCGCTCACCCCCTGAGGGGGTGGAAGGCGGAAACCTGCGCCATCCTAGGGCGCGGCTACATGCAGCTCCCTACAAGATGATACTTTTTCAGAGGTGCCTGAATCTAGTGGGTGATATTAGGATTAAAGTGGTGTTATTACTGAATGAGTCCACTGATTGGATGGTGCCATCCTACTCCTGGTAGCCTGGATAAAATGTAATGGATGGGAAGAGGTTTGTCTTGTCCCTTGTTGCTTTATTACCTTCTGCCTGTCATGAACTCTTTCTCCTCTGTGATGCCACTCTGTCTTGGAGCCAGCTCATTATGGACTGAAAGCTCTACAAACTGTGAGCTAAATAAATGTTTCCTCCTCTAACTTAGGGTGTTGTGTATTTTGTCTCTGCAAAGAGAGAAATGTAACTAAGACCCATACTTAGAAAGTAAAATGTTTATAAGTGATCCTCCTGCCAAGACTTTAATAAAATGTTGCCACAGTAGGTCTCAAGTTATCTTGTAAAGTTAAATCCTTAGACAAATTTTGGTTGCTTTTAGAATAACTTAATCTGTGTTTTATAGAAACAAAATTAAAAAATAATAGACCTCAAAGTAGACCACAGATTTACCTAAATGGGAAATTAAATTCCTTTCATTATGTACTCATTTGTGCTAAAGAGATGTAACATTTGGAAACAATATCTTATATAATGATCACGGCTCACTCTCTTTTGTGCTCTTCAGTCATGTGTCAGATGTAATTTCTGAACTCCAATCAAATAAAGTTTGTTAATGATAGCCTTTTCCAGCTATCAAAATGCTACATATAAATTGTGTTAGCTTTCTCCTATTGTTCAAAATACACAAGATACTTAGTTTAAAATGTCCCAATTTCAGAAATTTCAGTTTTTAATGATTGAACCCTGATGCTCTGCCAGGAAACATCAGAACATCATGGTGAGGACTGTGTGGTGGAGCACACCCAGTCACCTCACATGGGAAAGTGAAAAATAGAAATAGAAAGAGGCTGGGCTGCCACTGTCTGTTTCAGTGGCTCAGCTTCGTCAAGAATCCAGGACCAGGCAGGAGAGTGAGCCACCAGCACGTGGGCTTTGTGAGACATTTTTGATCCAAGCCATAACACAAGCCAAACCTTTCAGAGAAAGAAAGGGTTTACAGAGATGGAAAATTGACAAAATCATAGGAAAAATTAAAAAGATGATTATAATGTCAATATTAAATGTTATTAGGTCAAAGAACTAATCCATTAAGTATTACTTAAGAAGAGGAATCAGCTATAAAGTCAACCTGCAACAGGATCTACCTAGAGCTAACTCAGCTTGAAGTGTACTAGAGTAATTTTATGGTCAAAGTGAAGAAAATTCATGCATGATATAACAAGTAGAAGTAGTCCTGTGCATTTCTAAGCTCTGTACCTCAGCTTTATTCCACTATCATTCCAGTTTGGTGTCTCTCCTGGATAGTTTTTGGAACAACGTTCTGAAATTAAATTGCAGTCTTTAATTGTGATGTCTCATGCAAGCAATTGACGGCAGAGATTCCTACCTCTCCGAGAACTCAATGGCACAACACCCCGCACCTTAATCATGCTCTCCCTTTGCTGGTCACTCTTTTTCTCCACCTTTCTGATATTTGTCTTTTGTGTTGTTCATTTAATGGACTTGTTCTCTGGTCATTATACATGGCTTTAGTAGGTTAACTCAGCAGCTTTATAACAGTGACATTTTATTCCAGAGAGTTCTAAATTCTCTATTAATAATAGTGCTCAGTCATGTAATACCGATCTGTATTTATAAAAGTTTTACTAGACCTATTCTACATGGACTCCCATATGAGACTTCTGTTTGAGTACATTTTAGGCTGAGGCTGTAACCATTCTCTTTAAAACTACTCCTTCCTCTTTTCTTTTCTTTTTTTATTGTTGTATTCATAGTAGTTTTTTTTCCATAATTTTATTGAGAAACAAATAGCAATGAGACAGTATCAAATCAAATTGGTAGTACTTATTCACAGTACAAGATGCAGACATGATATCCTTTCCAAAACAGTATTAGTACAAATCTTTCTTCTCATTCAGTTAAGAAAAAGTAGCTGTATATCTAGCCTATGTGTTACACACACACACACACACACACACACACACACACACGCATATCTAACATAAAAAATGGTCTTTCATTTAGTGAGGCTAACCTCAACTGCCTATATTTTATTTTTCTTTTCTTTTTTTCCCATAAATTTATTGAGAAACAAATAGCAATGAGACAGTTTCAAACCAAACTGGTAGGAAAGTTTCAATAATTAACACATTATATACATTCTTCCTAGTGGTTTATTGCTGTACAAGATGCGGACATGATATCCTATCTACAAACGCCATTAGAACAAATCCCTCTCTTCATGAAGAGAATGTAACTGTATATCGATCCTAACCAATTGAATACACAGATAAAAATTGGACATTCATCTGCATCCCCATTTTGTTGTTAAGTTACGTTATTTGAATATTATAGATGTGTAAACTCAGCAAAATATTCTAAAAGAGTCCAGTAGCCCATAATAGCATTGGGTCTTCTGTTTAACTAGCAATGCCAGAAATTATTGACCTGAGTCCCCCACAGCTCAACATAACAGCATGGCTTTA
>NW_004524642.1:7051385-7052627 GCF_000260255.1 Octodon degus
CAGATCCCAGTTGTTAAGTCTTTTAACTGTTACCCGTGCGATTTGATTTCTGTCCATGAACTCTTTGCCTACCCCTCTGTCTTCAAGAGTTCCTTCTACTTTCTCTTCCAGGAGATTTAGTGTCTCTGCTTTAATGTTTAGATCTTTAATCCAATTTGACTTTAGTTTAGTGCATGGTGATAGACCTGGGTTAAGTTTGAGTTTTCGGTATGTAGAGAGCCAGTTTTTCCAGCACCATTTGTTAAAGAGGCTATCTTTCTTCCAGTGAGTATGTTTGGCCCCTTTATCAAATATAAGGTGACTGAGTGTGTTTGTAGGGGCTTCAGCGTCTTCTAATCTATTCCATTGATCCTCAGGTCTATTTTGTTGCCAGTACCATGCTGATTTCATCATAGCAGCCTTGCAATATAATTTCAAGTCAGGATTGTAATGCCTCCTGCCTTGTCTTTATTGCCCAGAATTGCCTTTGCTATTCTAGGTCTTTTTCAGTTCCAGATAAATGTTAGGAATGATTTATCTAGGTCTGTGAGGTATGTTGGTGGTCGTCTGATAGGGATTGCATTAAATCTGTACAGCAATTTTGGGAGTATGGCCATCTTCACAATTTTGGTTCTTTCAAACCAGGAGCATGGAATATCTTTCCATTTTCTGAAATCCTCTATGATCTTTTTTTCAGAGTACTGTAATTTTCCTTGAAAAGATCTTTGACTTCTTTTGTTGGATTAATTGCAAGGTATTTCATTTTCTTCAGTGCTATTGTAAAAGGTATTTTTTCTATAATTTCTCTCTCAGTTTGTTTGTTGTCTGTGTAGAGGAATGCTATTGACTTTTGGGTATTGACTTTATAACCTGCTATGTTACTGAATTTCTGTATTAATTCTAGTAGCTTCTTGGTGGAGTTTTTGGGTCCTCCAATTAAAGTATCATGTCATCTGCAAATAAACAGATGACATGATACTTTAATGATACTTTCCTTTTTTCTTTGCCTGTTCTTATTCCTTTTATTTCCTTATCTTGTCTAATCACTGCAGATAATGATTCCAGAACTATATTGAAAAGGAGTGGTGATAGAAGACATTCTTGTCTTGTACTAGGTCTAAGAGTAAAAGATTTCAGTTTTTCCCCATGTAGGATTACGTTAGCTGTAGGATTTTCATAAATGGCTTTTACCAGATTGAAGTAGAGGCCATCTATTCCAATTTTCTGTAGGACTTTGAACATGAATGAGTGTTGGACTTTGTC
>NW_004524642.1:7053767-7068811 GCF_000260255.1 Octodon degus
TGTTTTCTTACATATAGTTAATCATGACTTATGGACGAGTATGTGGTCTATTTTTGAAAATGACCCATGTGCAGCTGAGAAAAATGCGTATTCAGCTGTGTTTGGGTGGAACACTCTGTATATGTCCACCAAGTCCATTTTTTCAAACTCTGGTTCAGTTCTGTTATTTCTTTGCTAAGTTTTTGTCTGGTTGACCTATCTTTTGGAGATAAGAGGGTGTTAAGGCCTCCTGCTAAAATTGTGGTATTGGATATTAGATTTTTCATGTCCATTAAGATTTGCTTTATATAGTTGGGTGCTCCTGTGTTTGGTGCATACATATTTATGAGTGTTACCTTTTCCTCTTGAGTTTTTACCCTAACCGGTGTATAGTGGCCTTCTTTATTTTGCTTGATCATTGTTGGTTTGAAGTTGAGACTATCTGAGAATAGGGTTGTTACCCCTCCTTTTTTCTGAGATGCTGGGTCATGTATTATTGTGTTCCATCCTTTGCCTTTCAGCCTATGAATGTCTTTATGAGTTAAATGTGTTTCTTGTATACAGCATATACTGTTGCATTTTGTTTCCTAATCCACTGTGCCAGTCTATTTCTCTTAATTGGTGAATTGAGTCCATTTACATTGATGGTTAGAATTGAAATGTAGTGACTAATGGTTGACATGTTATTTACCTGTTACCTCCTTTTTCTCCTGTGTTGAATTGCTTGCCCTATTTAGTTCGTTGCTCCTGATCTCATTCGTGGAGTTCTGATCATTTTCTTCTCTTTGTAGAAGATCTTTCAGTAACCTGTGCAGTGTTGGCTTTGTCATCACGAACTCTAGTTGTTCTTTGTCATGAAAGTATTTCACTTCTCCCTTAAGCTTGAAAGAGAGTTTTACAGGGTATAGTAGTCTGGGCTGGAATTTGTTTTCATAGAGGACTTGAAGTACTCTACTCCATGCTCTTCTCGCCTTCATGGTTTGTGGAGAGTAGTCAGCCATAATTCTGATGGGTTTTCCTTTTAATGGAAGATCTGCTTCTTTTCTCTAGTGGCTTTCAGTAAATTATTCTTGTGCTGAATTTCTGGGATCTTGACTATTATATGTCTTGATGTGTTTTTCTTTGGGTTGAGGTTACTTGGCGTCCTGTATGCTTCAGTTTTCTGAATGTCAGACTGTTTCCTCATATTTGGGAAGTTTTCTGGTATTACTTCTGCCCATATTTTTTTAATGTGATTTGTGTTGACTCCTTCTTTCTCATTGATTCCTATTAGTCTCACATTGTTCATCTTTGCATCATCTTGCAGGTGATGAATTATTCTTTCCTGCATCCTTGTTGTTTTTAAAAGATCCTTTTTTACCTTTTCACTAGCTGCACCAGCATATTCAAGATCTGAAACTCTGTCTTCACTTTCACTTAAACGGTTTTGCAAGCTTGTGATTGAGATTTTAATTTCCTCTATATCTCCTTGACTCTGCTTCATGCAGTCTATTTCTTTCCTGTATTGTTCATTGAAGGAATTCTTCATTTTTGTAATCTCCTCCATTTTTTTATCAATGTCTTTTTTAGAAGCAGTTAAAAATTCTTTTACTGTATTGCTTTTTTCAGATTGGTTTTCCTCCCTGTGTTTTTGTAGTTGCTTCTTTACTTCACTTGCTATGAGTTCTGAGAATTCTTTTTCTATTTCAGAAAGAATTTCACTCTGAGTTCCTCTATAACTTTCTGCTCTTGCATATTTACTATCGACTCTCTTAATTCATGCATTTGAGCTGAGCTAGTGTCCTCTGAACTTGTTCTGGGTGGGCATTGGGTTTCCTCCATATGTTTCTGCATTTGATTCTTTACTGCAGATGTTATTAAGTCAGTGATTTCTTTTTTTATTTCCAATCTGAGTTCCTCTATAACTTTCTGCAGCTGTTTGCTTATTTCAGAAGCCATTGATTCATTACTTTCAGCTTTGTGATTCCCAATTTGTTCTGCGTTAGTGTCCTCTGCACTTGTTATGGTTCGGCTTGGGTTCTGAGGTTGCATTTTGTTCCTTCTCGTCATTTTGCGTAGCACTGTCTTCTGACCTTTGTTGAAGATCTCTGTTGTAGTTATAACCTTAGCATGTACTAAAGTTCAGGTACAGATCTACAAAGTTTGGATTTATCCAACTGTTCCTGTCTTGGTTCTGTCTGCTGTGCTCAGCTCCTTCCTGCTGCCGCTCTTGAGGATGAAAGTGTTGTGCCCCTCTGGTAAGATTTTCTACTCCTGGACTAGCTTGGTGTTTCTATCCTCTACACTCTCTGCAGGGATTGCAGCTGCAGGGTTACACCCCAAGCATGTATTCCAGGCCTGAGGCAGCTCCCCCACACACTCACTGGGTCTGGGGTAGGACTGGGTCTGGGGGTTCCCGGAACATGGAAGAAATTCCTACTATGCAGCCGGGGTGGTGGCAGTGCTGCGGAGTGGTGGGGGGCATCCCAAGTGGGTGGAAGAGAGTCTCACCCACGCTGCGCCTTGGCTCTGAACAGTATTCGGTCCCGCCAGCACAAGGTAGCCAGAAGCTCTCCCTCTTTTCTTTCTTTCAGTTAATGAATTCAGTACTCAGTCAGTCACCTGAGCTAGGAAACCTCATTAAGACCCTCGACTCATCCATTTATCTCATGGCTCACATTCAGTCAGCACATCCTGTGCATTCCATCTCTTGATTATCTTTAGGATCCATCTTCTCATTCACACTGCCACACCTGCCTCTGTTGGGCACAGTTTCATGGTCTCTTTCCAGCTTTTGACAATGGCCTCCCTGGTAGCTTCCTGGACTTTATGACTGACGGATAAATACCCACAGAATCCATTGGTCTTCTTTTTTTTTAAATTGATATTTGAAAATGCTGGAAATGTATGTTTCTGAAATGCTGATCAAATCGAATCTCATTCTTATTTTACAAACTGGAATTACAAAATTAAATATATATTTTAGACTGGGTGTGGTGGCATGCGCCTGTAACCCTAGGTCTTGGGAGGCTGTTAACAGGCAGATCACTATGAGTCTGATCCAGTTGGAAGACCCTATAGACACTTCCTGAAAAAAATATGTATTTTATAAGATTTGGCTTTGATAAGAGCTAGCATTTCAAACACTAATATATGTATTCTGCAGAAATAAAATACAAGATGTATGTTTTCTCCCACAGAAAAATAAAAGGTACCTCAGGAGAAATATTTTTATTAATTTTTATGCAGCATCTTCAAAACATCAATTTTAAAGTATTCAAAGCTATAATACAAATTTATACATTGTTTGCTGGATTTTTTCTTTTAATAAAAGTTACTTTGTGGTTACTTTCCCCATTTCTCTCTTTCTCTTCCATAACTTTGATATTATGTAAATGTATATAGTATTTAAGCAACAATCTAAATGAAACAATATTTATGAATTCATAAAAATTTATGAATTCATTAAATGAGTTTAAACTGTCTAATTAGAATTTTTTTAGAAAGAAAGGACTCTTGGGGTGCACTGAAAAAAAGAAAATTGTTTCTAATCAGCACTTTTCCCCTTAATCAATAGGGCCAATGAGCTGGTATTAAAATGTGCATTTATAAATAGGATTTGGCAGGCATGTGACATCACACACCTGCCCGATAGCTTTAAATTGCAAATGCAAGACTCCTTCATGTCTTATTCTATTTTGTATATATTTATAGCAAGTGATCAAATCTTTTATATATGATTAAATGTCTATTCCTTTCTTTTATGTAAAATTACCAAAGCTCTGCTTAAAGAAACATATTGGTTAATTTTGGGCATTCACAATTTTTATCATGGAAGAAGCACATGACAAACTGTAACCCAATGCATTATTATTTCATCAAACCTCTGGAAAAATGCTTCAGTTTTTAAAACTTTTTGCTAAGAAGGTTGCTTTCACTTCCCTCTTTTTTATTTCTCAAAATGATCCCTACTAGAACTAAGTTTGAAGTTTGTACTTTAAGAGAGATTACTCAGTGAGAAAATACAAGATCAGTGTGTGGTCAGTGGCTTTATTACTGATTAAATGAATGAATAAATTTACCACCAATCCTCTCTATTATTGTGAAAAACTTGTGTTCTTGACAGTTCCTTGTCAATAAAAGGATCCAATGCTAATAGTTTTTCAGCATCCATCTCTATTATTCCTTATTCCTATTTATGATAAGAAAACAGTTCTGAAGTTGTAATGATTCTGGAACTCTAGTCTATTTAATGCATCCATACATTGTTATATGAGTACTTAAGAATTGTTGAATGACAGAAGAGTATGATGATTTACTGGCTTGGAATCTCACACCTAATGTTAATGAACTCCTCAGGATAGTGACTAAAATAATACTCTAAAATTAATGTTGCATACTGTGATAACCAATGTTCTTGGATAAACCTATAAACCAATGAATGGTTTTAGGGAAATACTTTGGCTTTGATGTCATTATAGATAATATTTAAATTCTAGAGGCACTTCCTGGCCTTTGGAAGAATAAACTATGAAGTAAAAGATAACGTGATCCAATTGTTAACCAGAATCTCACTTCCGCATTTTGCTGGATCCTAAATCCAATCAGTGTTATCAACTCAAATTTTTCACTAAAAGAAGTGATAAAAATCATTAATGTGCTAGAGAAATACAGCTTAGGACATATTTATCCTTGCAGTGGAGGAGAAATACACTGTTCCTCTGGCATAATCTATAGCTGTAATAGTTTAAATATTATTTTTCTTTTATCTTATTTTAACATTTAAGATAACAAAAATGTGGGTCAAACATTTTAAATTCAAGAAGGGACAAATTAGAGAATAGTGAATGTCCTGTAACGATGGGATTCCATCTTACTCAATACCCACAAAAAATCTTGGAGGAATTTTCATTCCTCAGATACTTACAAAATGTGAAAATCTGTAAACAATCCAAGCAAAGAGCTTGCAACACATAAACCAAAATAGCACATATCCAAAATACATACAGTCATTACTATGAATAAATAAAAAAGAGAACTAACAATCTCATAAATTTTACTGAGGAATCAGCACAAGGAGCCCATAAAATTTATGAAACAATGCTCATTTCATTAATAATTATGGAGATAAAAATAAAAACCACAGTGATGCATAGTTTCATAGTTTCATGCTCGGTAAGATGCACTAAATCAACAGATACTGTGTCGTCATATGGAAATTGGCTGGCGACAAATTTTGTTAGAGTCAGTTACAAATCAGTTTGCTGCTACTATTCAAGGTAAATGGGAATGCATTTGTTCTAGCAGCAGCGATTCTCTCCCTAGTTATGGACTCATGCACATGTGCATGAAGTTGTATTTGCAAAAGTGGCCATCTTGACTGCATTGTAACTCCTCTCAGTATTAACAAATGAAATAATAATCTGAAGTATATTCATTCGGCAATTTATTCATTCAATGGTTACAATGGATTAATAAAAATGAGAACTCTAGAACTGTGTACATCAAAATAGATCAATTTAAACCCAAAACTTTGAGCTTAAAGTAGCATCTGATGAGACAGTATCTTAAAAGTATGTTCAATTCCATTTTTAGGTTTCCTCTTAACGTATTTAAAGACATCCTGTTATAGTCACACACGAATACCCATATTTAGAGCTTCACGGTTACCAGTCGCTGAATCTTGGAAGCAACTTAAATGTCCACTGACAGATGAATGAGTACAGAAAATGTATTTATACCAATGGAGTACTACTCTGCCCTCAGAAGGATAAATGTGAGTCATTTGCAAGAAAATGGGTGCATCTTGAGACCACAATGTTCAGAGACATAAATCAGACCCAAGATTAAACATTACATGTTTTCTCCTGTACAAATAAAGAGCAAAATATGTGATAGATATACTAAGAGATAGAGAGATGGATTTTCTCAAATGGGAATGGGATCTAGAGTTGGAAGAAGGGCAAAGCGAGGGAAAGGCAGTAGGTTGAAAGTAGTTAAGGTGTGCTACCTCCTGCACCAATGCCCCACAAGAAATGTATTTACTGTGTAGAGAACCACTAAACGTGGGCTAATAATAAAAACATAAAATAATGTTCTGAATGGTGGTACTTGGCCAAATGTGTTTCTCTTATGTATTTGTATATTTAAGCTCTATGCTTACATTAAAATGCATAATTATTATATGTCCTAGTTTAGATTACTTTGAATAAATTTTAAAGCTAGATAATATTGGTTAATGAAAGATGGGAGAGCATTAGTAAATATGGAGAACTTCTTCAGTGGCATTTACCTTTCACTTCCTTACAGCTTCTTAGATTTATAGTTTATTTTGATGCAGAAAAGCTTGTCTGCCTTCTAAAAACCCCTCCCTATCAGAATTCTAGCTTACTTAGCAACAGAGGTTCTAACAAATCAATTAATAAAAGACATTATTTATCATTTTCATGGAAAATTGAATGCATAAAGCAAGCCAAATCCTGAGAATAACTTCCAATATTTGAGCAAGCATTACTGTCTATGGCAATAGAGCTGGTAGCTTAGAATCGGACACAGAGTGAAAGAAAAATGAGTTAAATAACATATAGGTCAAGAGAGATACCAAAAAATACCTTTCCCTACAATCTCACAAAGCCTCTACTGAAAATCCACTGGGAACTTAATATTTTAAACAATTTGAAATTGATTTGTCCATAAACAAATTGAGTGGAACAACACTGTGAGAGGGCTGCTGATGGTAACAATGTATATATTTTTAAACATACTTATTTTTTATTACCAATTCTTATAAGCAATCCAGTTGGTCTTAAATATGTTAGTTATACAAAATTGGAACCATAAAAATGCATTTGGGGGAATAAATATGTTATAATTATTTGGCTCTGGATTACTAAAAAATTATTGAAATAGTTTTATTGTTGGCCTAGAGATATAAACATAATATATAATGGTATTTACTAAAGCTAATCCATTTTGAATTTTAAATAAATTTTTGGTGAATGTTGTTTGAAATAAATTTCATTTATTAATTGAAAGACGCCCATACATAGAAATAGGAATTTAGAGATAATATGGTTTGTTGAGAAACATTAAGCATGAAATTTGTGGTGGGCCAGAATATTCAGAGACACAGTGTCTCCCTGGCAAGCATGGGTAGAGAGTTCAATTCCCAATAACAAAAATAACCAAACAAAGTCATTTGTGGAACAGTAATATACTTCAGAGTGACACAGAGAAAGCAAAATACCTAAATTGAATAAAAACTCAATGTGGATTGCTGTGAAAATTATCATAGACTCAGTAGCTTATAAACAATAGATTATTTTCTTTTAGGTCTAGGGGCTAGAAATTCAAGACTGTAGTGTCGGGTTGCTTAAGTTTTCAGTGAAGGACCCATTCTAGGTTGCAATTGGTGACTTGCATTTTCACGTTTTAGAAAGAGAGTAATGGCAACTGCAGGCCTCCTTTCACAAGGACACCAATCTCGCTGCTGAGAGCTCCACTCTAGTGTCCTGACTTAGCTGCCTCCTGAAGTCCAGTTCCTCCTGTCATCACCTTGGCATGTTAGGATCACTACACGTCAGTTCTGAGAAGCACTAATATTCAGTCCCGAAGAGGGCCCCTTCTCCAGGATGAAAATGATCGCTGTGGCCTACAGGGGAATGTGAGGTTTAACATAAAAAGAAAGAAGGAAACAGAAGGAATATTTTACCTTGTCCGCTCCCTGAGGCGGGCGAGGAGAAGGTGTTCAGTGATGAGAGGGCGGATTCTACAATAACACAATCACGCTCACAAAAGTGAGGCATCGTAGAATTCACGTGTCAAAACATGTCAAAATAATAGTGTAATGGCAAAGTAGTAATTCTGACACTACTTTTGACAAAGTGTTTTGTTTCCCCTTTTCTTTTCTTTCTTTTTCTTGTTTATTTGACTTCTTTTGAAGAAGTTTAAATGGATGTCTTAGAAAACCAACTGCGGTTACATTGATATTTTGTGGACTCATAAGATTAATTACGTGATAATAAGGACAGTTAGCTTTGCCAGTTAGATAAATACAAGTCACTGAAATAATCTTGCTCTGTGAGATTTTAATAAATATCTATAGTAGGAATATATATCTGTTCTGAATTCATGTTTCTTCAAGGACGGATAAATAGAGTGCTTTGGATGGTGAAAGTAAAAGGGTGTGCTAGTACTGAATGCAGTGAAATACTTGTTCAAATGTAAGAAAAGTGTACACTAACACTAGAAAAGTCTGTGTAGACACATTAAATACAGGAACAATGTTAACACAATTATATAGAAATGATTAATACACATCATAAAATATAGTAGAAAAAGGCACCTCAATGAACTAATTACAATATCTGTTCTTTATAAATCACAATGCTAAAATAAGCATATTTATGATTTAATATGTTTACACTATCTGGATTATTTAGCTTTATTAAAAACTGAAGTCTTATTTCAATCTTGAAATGATAGCATTGTTACAGTAATTGTAATTAATCATTTACTTTGGAAACAAATGTGTGTGTATGTGTGTATGTGAGACAGAATCTTTGTGTGGATAATGATACAAAATTATATTGCTTTTGATGACTTTTTAAACAAAACTATGAGTATATATTCTTAGAGAGTGAGTGAAAATGAAGATTATAGTGTAAGTTTTTATATATTTTAGGGTACTATAGTGAATAAAACAAAAAATCTTTCTCATGGATTTCATATTTTATTTATTATATTCTATTTAAGAAAGATTTTTAAGACATATTTAAGATTTTCTAAGACACATTTAAGAAAAATCTTCTATCAATGTTTTATATATGTAGTCTTCCAATTTAAAAAATACTGATCCACCAATAAAACAGAAGGTGTATAAATGTTATTTTTTATTAGTAGCATTTACATTAAGAATAGCAATCAAAATTAGCTTTTGTAAGTTTCTTTCATGATTACCAAAGAGCTATTACATATTAATTAATTTTCAACCCCCAAGTGAGGCAGGTAAGTACAATTTCTATGTTACACATGAAGAAACTGTAACAGAAGAGCTGAATTCACAGTTTCTTCCACACCTCTGCAGAGTTCTTCAGAAAGCCCACAAATATTGTGAGGGTTCATCTCATGCATTGTTGTGTACCTCTGTGGCACTTTTTCCATTACTCAAGATAGTGTTTACGAAGTGATATAGCAGAAATCTTACTGGGGATTGGCTTTTTGAAAGGTGTTCTGTAGTTGGTAGGATCCCAGTTTTATGGTAAATGTGTCCTGGTTCAAGATCTTCTCTCATGTCATTTGCAAAGTCAGATAAACATTTGAGAGAAAAATGGATCATTCTCTAAAGACATCATGATGCTTTGGCTTGCAAAACCCAAATAAAATTTTAAATGCATGTTTTTCAGTATAACAAAACAAAGCCAACACATAAACAAAAATCAGCTAAAGAACAAAAAAAAAAATCCGTAATGTTCCATATCAAACTGGAAAACTAATAATTGATGTATCCCCTCAGAATCAATTAATGCTCAATTAGTTCAAAATATAAATGTAACACATTGTGTTTATCAGTAGAGATTTAAAATCAAGCAATGTAGTTCAGTGAAGGTAATATAATCTGATATTTACAAATATTATATGATATCAGAATTGCAGAAACCACAGAAATAGGGAGGTAAAGCAAGTAGAGATCACTTAGAGGCAATATGGTACTAGACAGAGGCCTGAGGGACTGCAGGTGAAGATGTGGTACTGGAATATGGGCTGCCAGGCTGGAGCAAGGGAAATCTTTCACATGGATAGGAATGCTCTCTTGCTTAATCCCCTTTCTGTGATAAAAAAAAAAAAAAACAAATTCATCTTCTCTTGAGTTTCTCCACACACGTTTTTCAATCTGGTTTCTCCATGTTCCACAACAAACCAATTAGCACAAGCTTGTCAATAAATATCTGTAAAGAAATTTCTTTCCTTCCATACTAAATAAACAGCTAGGTTTCTGCTCCTTGAGGTTATTTCCTTTTTAAGGACAAACTGATCACCTGAATGCTGTAGACTCTTAATGGGTTTTCCTATTTCTCTGATACCTACTCTACATGTTTTTTTAAAATTAATTTTATTGAAAAACAAATAACAATGAGACAGTTTCAAAACAGGTTGGTAAGACAGTTACAATAATTAATACATTGCATATTGTTATCTTTTTTGTAGGTATTCATAGTACAAGATGCAGACATGATATCCTATCCAAACACTATTAGTACAAATCTTTGTTCTCATTGAATTAAGAGAAAGCAGCTGTATATCTATCCTATTTTGTATATACAGATATGAACCTACATTTATAGCCCCTTTTTTGTTTACTTTTGTCAGAGATGGGCATTCCATTGCTATTTAAATATTGTAAATGCATGAATTCAGCGAAATAATCCAATATAGTCCAGTAGTCCATAATAGTAGTGGGTTATCCGCAGGACTGGCAAAATCAGAAGTTGTTGACTTGAGCCTTTTATAGCTATTAATATAGCTTTATGTTTTATACCTTATTTTTATACTTTTCTGCTGGATGGTTAAGACCAAGATAAAGCAAGACCTATATAACAAGAAATGCAGTTTTTTTATCTGACAAGCTAAATTCAGCTAAATCCCCTCATGATTTACCCTGAAGCCCTGTCCCATAGTTTGTAGATCTTTTGTCAGTGTCAGCCATGTGGATGAGTCACATCCATTGCTTGACCAATTTGCTCTCTGCAAAAGCCTGAGAGAATGTTTTCTCTGTAGGTGACTCTCCTTATGCACATTCTACATCATCAATCACTCTAAACTGTGGTTCCATAATTTCCTTGATCAGAAAATTTGGGACATCACTGAGTTACAGTACAAGTTCACTTATGTCCTGAGTCTTCACTGACTTTGAATGCCTAGGGCTAAAATGTTGGCTGTCTGTGCAACCCTTCTTTTTACTAATTTTTGATCTACAAACTTAAGAAAAGAAGCTTAATGATATAATTACCTTATAACATAGGCAGTTGAGCCTGACCTTACTATCGTTTTGAATATCAAACATCTTAGAGATAACATGGAACAGGTACTTCCCATCAAGTATTGATATGTAAAACTTTAAATTCCTAAAGAATGTGAATTAAAAAAAACCAAAAAATTTAAAGAAATAGGAAGAATCAATGCAGAGCATAAACTTTTCCATAGCAGTCTTCTGCTCAAAACTTCACAGACTTTTCCAGTCACTCTAAAGAAACCTGCAGTGACATGATCAAAGAACATTCATGATTGGGCTTTTGCTCTAATTCTGTGATTAGGTTCCTAACGCTGTCAAATAAAAATTTCACTGGACAAAGCTAAACTGGCAAGGTAGATTTTATTCAGGATTACTGCAATTGGGCAGAGGGAATGAATTCAATTCTGCTGAAACAAAGGCTCTTTAAAGGTTTTTAACAATGGAAAGTAGTCTCATAGACCACTTGTGTTTTTAGATTGGAAATACTGAATACGCCTTGGAAATACTAAATACTCCTTATTCAAAATAAAGGACCTGTGCCTGGGCTTCCAGACAAGACCTAGTTTTGCAATTGGAAGCAATGTGACATGGAAATTACAGCTCCTGATCTCCTGAAGCTGAAGCATCAGGGATGCCCTCTCCGACATTTACCGTCCAAAGAAATGGATCCAAGGTCCTTAGGAAAGTTATTCACTGGGTTGTTAAACTGGCAGGATGTTCAGGAAAGATTTACTTGCATTTCAAAAATTAACAATTGTAACTGTTCTAAAATAATTAGTGTATGAAAGGAAAATTCAGGGCCCAGACTCAGGAAAAATCTTGATGAAACTTTACTAGAGAGGAATAGTAAAGCCGATTTGGTCTGTGCTTACTCTTTTAATCTTCTAAGCCTCAGAAACACGAGTTTCTCTCATGCTGCTCAGACACATTTCTTTTTTATATTCTTTGCATTTGTTATAACTTGTCTGGAAAAAATTATGCTAACTTATTTTGTAGTTTGTTCTCTTTTTTCTTTCTGATTTGTGATCACATGTCAACTTGGCAGAATGGAATTTTATGACCACCTTACTTTAAAAAGCAACCATTTTAGCACTTCTTAGGCCCAATTCTATGCTTTAGTTTGCTTTATATCTCTTAAAATATGTGTGGTTGGGTTGGCCAGTGAGCTCAGTGGATTAAGTGCCTGCCTAGGCAGACACAGGGACCAGGGCATGATTGCCAGCCTGTTGTGCCAGCCCCACCCTGGGAGCGCTGAGATGAGACTGAGACTGGGTGTGGGGGTGCACGCCTGTAATCCCAGCGCTTGGAAGGCTGTAAACAGGAGGATCACTACAAGTCCAATCTATGTAGTGAGACCCTCAAGACCCTGTAGACCTTGTACTAAATACAAATATATATATATATATAGTCAGGAGTATAAGTTAAGATATTTAGCTAATATTTCTGAGGCTGGAAATTATTATAGGCGAAATGGCGTACACAAACTAAATGATCACTGTAGTAGTAGGGATGGTTTACTATATCAAAATTCCTATTTCCTATCTTTGTAGAAAGAATGGTTGAGAAATAGCAACTTTGTTATGGGCTGCTAAGTTAGATAAAAATAGTCTAGGCAGTTCAATAGAATTAGGCTTTTAAAGGAACCAGTGCAATAGAGGAGACTCCTACAACTGTGGGAAAGACAGACACTTTCGTTGTGGGTCAGAACTCAAGACTAGAGATAAAAAAAATGCACCTATTACATCTCTAATGATAAACAGCAGGGATTGATATTCTAAATAGGTCTCTATTACCTTGAGGAAACCAGGAAGACACTAAACCAACCATCAACAGCAAAAGCTCCTGCTCTCTATTCATGCCCCTTTGCTACTTGACTGGCTTCCTCATTTGATCCTGATTTTAATCAATTTTACTGGAACATTTACACTTGTAATCCTATTGGCTGACCACAGTTTTGTCACACCTCATTCCCACCTTGAAGTCTCGTGTCTTCCACTTTGGACCTGTCTCACCTCGTGGCTTTGCACTCTCTCTCTCTCTCTCTCTCTCTCTCTCTCTCTCTCTCTCTCTTTCTCTCCTAGAAAAGGCAGGGTTCTAAGAAATCCGTTTGGGACTCCTGTCCCACTCTCAGACAGAAGGTTTCTTTCCCCCAAAAGTGTATCCTGCTTTTAACCTCCATTGTCACTAAAACTCATTCTTCAATATTAAACAACACAAACTCATCCCAGATATCTTTCAGATTGGGAGTTTCTTTACTGTGTGTCAGCTTTGTGCTATAAAATACACCATTATAAAACTGTATTTTGTTCTGCAAAATATTTTTTAACAATCAGGAAAAGTTTTATTTGGCTATGATTTTCATTAAACCTCCAAAATTTGTTTAATGGATCAATTTCAGTAAGGTTTGAAAGAAGATTCCAAAGTCGTAGGTAAACAATATGAAGGATAACTCTGTAGTATTATATTATTTATTTTAGGCTTAATAAAACACATTATTTTATAATTTTCTCTGCTAAATTTTCCAAATATTTAACATATTGTTAAAATACTTTCATAAGTTGTATTTAATTATAAAGCTAAAAATATAACTGACTTAGTATGAAAGTTTAAATTTTTCTGTAAAATTTTCCAACTAATTTTGAATTTAAAAAATAAATAGTAGGCCGGGGAGATAACTCAGCAGAATAAGTGCTTGCCTGGCACATGCAAAGTCCTGAGTTCAATCCCTCATACTGGAAACAAACAAACAAACAAACAAACAAACAAACAAACAAACAAAAAAACAGAATAATAATAATAAATAACTTCCATGATTTGCTATAAAAGTTATTTCGTGGTCAACTTTTTTTTCTCCTCTAAACACTTACACAAATGTGAGCAGCAGACAAAGATATAAATGCAGTTTATTTAGTGTATATCTTCTCAGTGAAGTTCAAGTGTTCTGTCAATTAGAACTTAAAGTAATTCAAGACATCTGCATAATGTGCTCTTCTCAGTGCTGGAAGAGGAATCAAGGTTGATAAACAGATGCAGGAATGTAGCAGCAGGCTAAAAATGAGTTGTGCTGCCAGGTGGGATGTGGAATGCTGGGCTTAGAGAGGTGTTTTAGATATCCACGTGCTGTGGTGCAATTTGTCGAGTAAGACAGTGATGGGTGACGTGTGCATAAACAAACCTGCACCTGAAGCCATGACAAGGCCTCCCAGTGGAAGTGCTCAGGGACGCCCTGCTGGCCTGCTGACCTCGTTCCAAGCCCCCTTTTCAGTTGCCCAAGCTATAGGCTATGAAGAGCTAAATTTAGGCCCTTGAACACGTAAATATTACATTCAGTAAGCTAGGGCATTCTTACTACCTATTTTTCTTTGCATTTCAAGATTTTTATTAAGTTGTAAAAGAAGAAATGAAAATTGACAAATGAATACGTTTACCGCTAACTTTCTGTTCTGCATCATGAGTGTTGGCATAGGAACGCAAGCCTTTTAAATCCCAATTACAGTAGAACACATTTTATTTTACTTGTGTTGGGTATGGGGTCTTTTGGCACTTCTAAAATAATTCTGACACTGTTCTCTAACTTTCTGTACTGCTAGATGCATTTCTGTGTATGTGGTTAGACACAAAGACTTCAACAGGTTTACTAAGGGTTTATTGTACCAGTATTTATTGCTGGAAATGCAGAAATTTTTCCTCAGCATTCTCTTTATCAACACAAAGAGATATATAGTACACAGAGTTAGGATGCGCTGAATTGGATTTTAACAGTGAAAACTTGCAGGAGGATTTGCATCTTAAAAAGACCCCATACCCGTTTTTACTACTTCTACTGTGCAGCGCCCTGTAGTCAGCAGCGGGCAGAGCAGCAGGTTAAGGAAGCCCTGGCTGCTTCTGTAGGGGCTGCAGCTGCTGGAAGCAGTCCATTTCCCTGCCGGTCTTGGGACTGCCCTCTTGTTCTCCCACAGGCCAACGACAAACCAACAAGTCCCAGTCTGAATTTTGAGGCTTTTCTGAGGCTTTGAAAATTAAAACTTCTTCAAATTATATTTTGCATTCATGAATACCTCCTTAAATCATGAAG
>NW_004524642.1:7069436-7069983 GCF_000260255.1 Octodon degus
TCCTCTATTGATAAAGTTACTTGGATTAGTTCCAAACTTCTACTTTTATAAAATCATGTTAAGGCCAGTAGGTATGAATATCTACTCTATAAGTGAGGCAATTTCAATAATCTAGGGAAGCAAAATGGAAGGCTGTGGTGCTGACTGTATGTGTTTGCTTGTCCTGGAAAAACTGAAACTTCTATCCCACACGCTTTACCAATACAGTATTTAACAAAAGGTGTATAAGACCCTTCCACGCTACAAGCTCTTGATACTGCCAGATACACTTTTATTTTGCTAATCACCTGCAAATGAAAAGAATGTCATTTTTCAAAATTTGCATTTCCCTACAGAAATGCAAAATGTTTGAATGGCTTTTCACATGTTTATTGGCTATTGTGTTTCCTGGTTTACTAATTCAGGTTCATATCCTTTTCACATATTTCCTGTTGAACTGCCTTTTATTATTGGTGTGTACCAGTTACTTATATTCTTACAATACTTTTATTTATTATAAATGTTGGAAACATCTTCTCAGCCTATAGTTAAGCCTCTCATTTCATTT
>NW_004524642.1:7074433-7075311 GCF_000260255.1 Octodon degus
AAAAAAGAAAATTCTGAGACCAAGTAGTTGCAGGCAAGGAAGTTTTATATTGATGATTCTTGCCTGTTTTGGTCTGTGACTTTCTTCTCAGTTTGTGCTCATAAGGTAAACAAGCATTCTCTAGGGAATTCTCAAAAGAAAGGAATGCTTGAACCTTAGCACATGAACCTGACTCAGTGAATGTGAGGATCTGTCTACCTTTCCCCCAGCACTGCCTTTCAACACTTCTCCTATCGCCCTACTCTTAACTCAAGGACCAGCTCCAGCTAACACCACGACATCTTGAAGGAAAAGAACAGCCATAATCAACACAAAGAAGAAACTCTTTAAAATATGAGGAAAAATTTTCTAAAAATATTCTGTAGTCACACACCAAGGGAAAACTAACAAACCTCGGATCTCCACAGTGCCTCCACGTTGTCTCCGTCACTTTGTAAGGAGGGCACCGTGTCCAGCTCTATCCGTACTCTCGCCCACCCCCACCTTGTTCTTTTAAAGCATTTGCCTGTGAGTTTAAGATTTTACCTCAGTTCTGATTTTCATTATCCCTGAAGCAGATGTTCCTTCCTGTTCAGAACCACTGATAAGAACTCTTCTTAAAAACATGCAAAGACAACAAGTATTCTGATTTCTTTTCTTAGAAGGACATCAACACTGTCAAAACACAACCTGAAATTCTAAATTTGAATTTAGTTATTTTCACAAAATTTTCTTTCCAAGTAAGACATCATTAGGTGTTAAACTTCAATATATGAATTTCAGTGTTTTAGTCCATTTCCTGTAGCTTTAAGAAAATGCCTGAGATCACATAATTTGAAAATAAGAGATTTATTTGTCATTTTTGAGGCTAAGTCTGACTACATGGCAACCAGCACCTG
>NW_004524642.1:7076886-7077813 GCF_000260255.1 Octodon degus
TTAAAAATCCCAATTCTTTGGACCATGTAAGAGGTGTAATCCGTAATGCTGTTCCCAATAGAGTATTTCTGCCTGAAACTTCAAAACCTTTATTAACTCTACAGCCTTCATTTGTAAATCAGCCTTCTTATTTTGAGAATTAATCAGAATAACTGTTTGGTTATGCTGAAGTTCACTGCTATAATGTGTGCGGATTTTCCATCTGTGTCTGGTAGTGGTGTCTGTCTTTGTTCTGTTCTGTTTAAAGTATTAGAAATTGGGGCCGGGGTGATGGCTCAGTTGAATAAGCACTTGTCTGGCAAGCCCAACGACCTGAGTTCAATCCCCAGTTCTGCAAAAAAATAAAAGGTAAATAAAACAAAATCAAATAAAGTATGAGAAATTGTGTGCATTCACTGTCCAATTTTCCCCGACTCCTCCTGGACACCAATTCCAAAGGCTTTTAAGCCACAGCGTCAAGTAGAGTCCCAGTAGAGATCTTATTTCTGATTCCAGTTTTCTGATAGTTCTAAGTCAATTATTTTAACCATACATGGACTCAATCAACTTAACAAGAAAATAACATGTATTTTTCTTCGAAGTTATGATTTCTGTCCATAGTTTGTTGGCCACATTTGGCTTCTCTAGTGATACAGTACTTTATAGCAAAACACATGGTGAAGGAAACTACTTTGGTGAGGGGGCAAAATGACAGACTTCTGGAAGGGGTGCAGTTCTTCACAGGAAAGCTCTCAGGCCCCTCATTTCCCCCACAAGCCCTCACCTACTAATTTGCTCCTACATTCCAATAATTCCAGCTACTGGTGATCAAAGCATTATCACTTGAGCTTCTTGGGACATTTGTTGAAACCACAATGTCCTAGAATTTGACTTTGATCATTAGATTTTTATGAATAATTTCCCATTTTTTATAAAAAATACATTGGT
>NW_004524642.1:7078023-7094096 GCF_000260255.1 Octodon degus
AACAGCAGAGCAGTACACCAAAAAAATATAAAACATGCAAGAATGTCATACTAAAACAAGGTACATTGTTAGATGCATCGTCTATTCTGGGTAATAATAGCATTATTTTTCTCTATTTTTCCTATTTTCTGAATTTTATTTCTTATTTTATTTATAAATTGAGTTTCTCATATAAAAGAAATCATGATATATTTAATCTTGTGTGTCTGATTTACTTCACTGAGTATTATGGTCTCAAAGTGCATCCATGTTCCTAAAAATGACTCAATTGTATCCTTTTTTGGTAGCGTAATACATTATATAAAAATACTACAATTCTTTATTCATCCATCTGTTGTGTAGGCCTTGCCCAAGATTTATCTATTCTGAATTGTGCAACTATAAACAGGTATCAAATACTTCACTGTGGGAAGTTGTCTTTAACTCTGTTAGGAAAAAATAACTAGATGGTGAGTAGATGGATTTAGTGTAATTTTTATTTTTAGCTTTTTAAGGAATCTCCACGTTGATTTGTATAGTGATTGAATTAGTTTATACTCCCACCACAAGTAAAAAAGTTTTCCCTTTTTGCACATCCCCCTGATATTTGTTACTGGTTGATTTTAATGGTTGCCAAGCTTTTGTGAGTGAGATGGAATGTCACCATTGTTTTAATATGCATTTATCAAATTCCCAGCAATGATAAACATTCTTTCATGTATTCCTTGGTCATCTGTATTTCCTCATGTGAGAAATGTCTCATGTCCCCATTTATAATTGAGGCTTTATATTTGGGAGTCCAGTATTAATTTATGTTATTTATATATTCTAGATATTATTTCTCTTTAAAATGTTGATAGTTGATACATTTTGTGTGGTTAGATTTCAGATTTTTTTTTCATTTTTTTTAGTACGTGTACATTTGTTTTGCACATTTGTTTTTTGCTTGGAGTACACAGTGTACAATAAAGAGAGAAATCAACAATACGAGAATAACAAAAGAGACAGAAACTCCAATTAATAACACACTCCTAAACAGCCAATGGGTCACAGAAGAAATTAAATAAAAAGTTAAGCAATTTCTGGAAGTTAATGACAATGACTGCACAAAACTGGGATACTATGAAAGCAGTTACAAGAGGAGAGTTGGCACCATCAGTGCTTTCATTAGGAAAACAGCAAGCTTGCCTGAATCCTTTGGAGAATTCTACAATAATCCTGGCCCAAACCAAAATTAAGTAGGGGAGTGATAAAGATGAGAGTATAACTAAATCAAATTAAGATACAATAAAAAGTCAAAAAATTGAAGAACTGAGTCTTTGAAAGAATTAATAACCTAGATAGTATTTCTTTGTTTGAAGAGTAGCTGACAATGTCCCCACCCCATTCTGTAGGTTGTCTCTTCACTCTGTTGGTTTCCTTTGTTGTCTGAAAGCTTTTGGGTTTGATTTGATTGCACTGGTTGATCCTCTTTTTTTTTTTTTTTTTTTTTTTTGTCATCCAGGGTTCTGTTTAGAAACTACCTACATTTATGTCTTCAAGTGTTGTACCTATTATGTCTTCCAGAAAATTAAATATTTCTTTTCTAATACTTAGGTCTTTGATCCACTTTGATTCTAGTTTAGCATTTGATGAGAGATATAGGTGTTGCATCAACCCTTGGAATACTGACAGACAGTTTCCTCAGCACCATTTGTTGAACAGCCTATCTTTCTGCAGCATTTGATGCCTTTGTCAAAGTTAATGCAGCTGAACATGCCTGGAGTTGTTTTTGCATCTATCATTTTGTTCCCTCGATCTACAAATCTTTGTTCTTTGTTTGACCAATTGCAGACTGTTATTATTGTTGTAGATTTATAGTATACCTTGAAGCTGGGATTGTGCTGCCCCCTGCCTTGAACTTGCTGCCCAGAATTGTCTTTTCTAATCTAGGGGGGCAGGGCGGGGAGATAGCTCAGTAGAATGAGCACTCGCCTGGCAATCTAATCTAGGTCTTTCCTGCATTCATATGAATTTTTAGGGCTGCTTACTCCAGTCCTACAGGAAATGCTACTGTTATTGTAATGGGGATTTTTCTGGCCTGATCAACTTTATTCATTCTGCTTACCCAGAAACACAGATAGTTCTTGCATTTTCAGATACATTCTTCAAACTCCATTTTTTTTTTTTGAGTACTACTATTTTTGTGGTAAAGGTTTTTCACAAGCATGCTTAGTTTAATTCCTATGTATTTCATTTTTTTATTTTATTGTGAGAGTTATTATTTTCCTAATTTCTCTCTTACTAAGTTTTGTATTGGTGTACAGGAAGACTTGTGTTGTTTTTCTTTATAAAATCTTTTTACTTATGTATTTATTTAGTACAGGGAGGGTCTCACTGTACAGCTCAGACTCCTAGTGATCCTCCTGTATCAGCCTCCCCAGCACTGGGATTACAGGTGTGTACCACCACGCCTGGTCTTGATGGCCAGCTCAGCACACCCGGGGATGCGACCTGTGTTGCATGCTGGACCAGGGATAGAACTCAGCTCCTTTTGCTTTCCAGGCAGTCGTTTAGACCACCAGGCTATACTTGGCTCCTTATTTCCTTATCTTACCTGATTGCACTAGCTAATGTTCTAAAACTATGTTGAATAGAAATAGTGATTTTTGAATCCTTATCTTGCTGCTGATATCAGAAGGAAAGCTTTGAACATCTTTCTGATGGTGGGCACTGGTTTGTCATAGATGGTTTTTGTCAGATTGAGAAAAAGACCTTCTATTCCTATTTTCTTCAGAATTGTAATCAAGAGTGAATGTTCAATTTTATCAAATGCTTTCAAAAATTTTCTAATTTTAAAAATATAGTGGTAAACTAATGGTTATTTCATTAATTTATAAGATGATTTTCTTTTGATTAAAAAGTTTTGAATCTATAGAAGAATAGGTACTTGTTTCAATTTTTATTTTACATGGTCTTTTAATGCATCTTAATTGTCTTCATAAAGAGTGCTTTTTTCACAATTTTCTTTAATATGTTAAAATATATTGCTTTAAAAATAGTAATGTCTAATACTAAGTAATGAAATTGGTGGTTCATAAATATTTTCATTTTCATATGATGATATTATAATCAGTAATCCCAGTGAATTCGCTAAACGATTTTAGCGTTGAGATTAAAAATTTTATTTCTTTCTTACAAATAAATTTCCTGGTTTACACTGACCACATGTGGAACTTAAATGCCACTTCTGTACTTTCTTTAAATTTCAGATGGCCTACTTATAAATAGATTTGTAAAATTTGCTGAACATATCTTTCCTATTCTTTTTCTCCTTCTGTGAGGGTAGGATTGGGCCAATTTTTGGAATACAATTTTTTTTTTACTTTTATAGTGACAGTTATAAATATATTTTCATCCTTATTTTAACTTTTCTTACATCTTTTAAAGAATATGTTATTTCAACTTATGGTTTGCAAACTCTGTGACTTCAAGAGTATCTATCAAAGGATTCTGAGGTAATTTGTCTCAAAATTATGTTATGATAACATATATAATATAAAACATTTTACATCATTATAAAAACCGTTTTATAAAGTATTCCTTTTTCTATTATTTTCTCCTAAATTTATGCTACACATTTTCAGGATTCTAGATGTTAAACTGGAATAACTTTAGTATTTGATATTTTTTATTCATTTTAATGAGAAAAAGTAAAATAGCAATGAAACAGTTTCAAAACAGATAATTAATATATTGCAACTTACTGTCTTCATATTAGTTATTCAGAGGACAAGATGCAGACATGTTATCTTGTCTAAACACTATTAGTACAAACCATTCTTCTCAATGAACTAAGAGAAAGTAACTGTCTATTCTAACTATCTTGTATACACACACACACAGACACACAGACACACACACACACACATATATATATATAAATTTTATGTATGTGTATATATGTATATATTATTATTTTCACAAGAAAATGGTCCTTTATTTATAGCCCCCTTTTTTTTTGTCAGAGATGGGTGTTCGGTTGCTGTTAGTGAAGCGGTATTTGGAGAAGTCTTTAAAGGACTTTTTCATACGTGATGCCAGACCAAAGATTGTAGGTACTTGAATTCAGCAAAATAACCCAATAATGTGCCTAAAAAGAGTCACATGGAGAGAAAACATTCTCTCAGACTTTCACAGAAAGCAAATTGGTCAAGCACTGGCTGTGTCACATCCACATGGCTGACACTGACAAAAGATCTTTAAGGTACTGTACATGGTTCCAGGGTAAATCCTGAGGGGACTTGACTGACCTTATCAGAGAGCAAAAGTTATATTTTTAGTTAGATAGGTCTTGCTTTAACTTGGTCTTAGCCATCCAGCAGAAAAGTGTAACTGCAAGGTATGAAAAGTAAAGCTATATTAATCTGCTGAGCTGTAAAAGGCTCAAGTCAACAACTTTGGACAACTGCCAGCTGTGCTGATAACTCGCTACTACACAGACTTTAGTATTAGATTTAATCTAGCATTAGGCCATCTTTGAAAGAGAAAGAACATTCTCCTACCTTCCTTTTTCTTTGCTTTGGAAAAGATTCCTTACTGTGTGAACTTTACATCATTATGAGTACTTGAAATAAATGAATTAAAAGGGTGGAAAAATTCATTTATGGCAGTTTCTGTTAGTAGACAGTTGGCCAGGGACCATTTGTTCTGCGGCAGGGAAGAGTATGATAGCAAGAACAGGTGACCAAGGAAGCTGCTGTCACCATGGTGGCTGAAAACAAAGAATGAACAGGAAGGTACGAGGGACCCAGTATTCCCTTAAGAGCACAACCAAAATCACCTAATTTTCTTGAGAGTGGAGGTTAAGATTTCCTTACATGTGGCTCTGAGGACAGTCAAACGGTTAATTACCTACAGCAATAAATTTATACTGTTTATATTTATAAATACAATATTAGTATTAATTTTCAATGAGGCTGTTATCATTATTGTGTAAAGTAAGTAAATGAATTCATATTTTAACTCTTAATTAATAAATGATAAATACGATAAATAAAGCCTGCAGAAATCAAAATGTTTGGGATGTTCAGTAAATTTTAAGGTTGTTGAGTATATGAGGCCAAATGGTATGGAAACTGATATTGTAAAAATTACTTACTTTGTTTAGAGTTTAAAATTTATCCTGCTGTGCAGGCCCTTCACCTGGGGTTCACTGAGACAACGACTGAAACTGAGTGTGGTGGCGCATGCCTGTAAGGCGAGCACTTGGCAGGCTGTAAACAGGAGGATCACTAGTAGTCTGATCTATGCAGTGAGACACTGCACACCCTGTACACCCTATCCTAAATTAAAAAAAAAAAAAAAAACCTAAAATTTTTGCAGTTGTTCCCATAATGGCAGTGCATGTCTGTAATCCAAGTACCAGTGAGTTTACGCAGGAGGATGGCTGCAAGTTCAAGGCCATCATGGCCTACATAGTAAATTCAAGGCTAGTCTGAACTACAGAGAGACCCTATCTCAAAATCTTAAAAAAAAATCCCATAATTAATTTATATAAAAGTGATGCAAGTAGAGACCATACTCAGGAGTGACATAAACCAGACCCACATGTGTAAACATTGTATTGTCTCCCAGGGTAAATGCCTGAAATAAGGAGCAGGATCTGAGGGCTGCAATGGATACGGTGAAAGGGGAAGAAACTGTTCAAAGCGCCGGGGTGAAAGAAAGGAGCAGAAGAAGGAAGGGGAAAGGAAGCACGCACGTCTGTACTCAGGCTGGGGTGGGTTACTGTACTGCTAATTTCTGCTCATCTATTGAAAGGAGCACTTAATGCTTATATAGTTTTTCCTTTTTAATTTTTCAATAATCTGTTTGCCCAATTGAAGAGACTTATGTCTGGTACTATGAACAACTAATATGAAGAGAACAATATGTAATATAATGACAATTGTTTAATTCCTATCATTTTGTTTAGTGAAAGTATCATTTGTGAATTTTTTGTTGTTGTTTTACTATTTTTTTATATTCTCAATAAAAAATACTTCGTTAATTCAACCTTACAATTTTATGCCAATTCCTTCTTTAATTTTAATTTTTACTAGAACCATTTTACTTTATTTTATTTTACTTTTTGGTAAGGGTCTATAGGGTCTACAGGGTCTCACTACGTAGATTGGGCTCATAGTGATCCACTGTAATTCAACCTCCCAAAGAACTGAGATTACAGGTGTGCGCCACCACGCCCAGTCTCAATTGCCACCTCAGCACGCCCCAGGGAGGGTCCGGCCAGCAGGCCTGGGGATCAAACCCCAGCTGCTGCATCTGCCTAAGCAGGCGTGTCAGTCCGCTGAGCTATTTGGCCAGCTCTAGCACCAAGTTTTATTTAAGAAGTTTACCTTATGAGATGTTTCAAAAAGTAATCATATGGTTCCTTTCTCTCACTTTTTTAGCTGTTGCTTTAATAGTTTTTGTGTACTTTTTTTTTTAGTATTCTTTTGGTTTACTATTATGTTGTTAATCTAATTTCAGAACTACTGACCAAATCAATCATATTTCATTTCTCTAAAATAATTTAATTTAATAAAATAAATCATGTGATAATGAATTTTCATACATTATAAGCACCTAAAATGTATTATTATCTATTATTTATTGAGATTATACAGATTTTAATTATTGAAAAATTCCATACATATTAATTATTTCCATATGATTTCAATTATTTTATATTTATTTAAAATTATCTTGACAAGCCTGGGAGATAGCTCAGCAGCATAAGCACCTGTCTGGCAAACACAAGGTCCTAAGTTCAATCCTGAGTACCATAAATTGCCTTGACAAGTGAATAGATGGCAAGCATTTTAAAATATACACGTGGATTTCATTATTGTTGGGTACATAGATATATAAATTTACGTATCCACTAGGCTGAATTTTGTATATATTTTGTGAAATAATCATTATCAAATATTAATGGGCTTGATGTATTTATGTCCTCTAAAATCATTGAGGAGTAATGTATTTCTATTAAATATTTCATTCATAGTTTGAACATATATTTGAGGGCAACTTTATGGAATACATATATAGCTATCTTTGTTATGTGTCACTTGTACCAAGAAGTATGAATTATTTGAATTTTGCCTCATGTGAAAGCCTATCAATTAACTTTCCTAATATCTAGGGCTACTGTCAGAAGTTATAATTCTTTGATTAGAGCCTTAAGAAAGTCTTTTTTTTCCCAGAACAATAGCAGTTGCCACATATCGTTGCACACTTTTATCCATTCCCTGGCCCCAGGTTCCCTTGGGTGTCACAGTAGCTATGCAGGGCTACCAACAGGAGCACCAAAATCGATTAGGAGACAAATTCCAAACTTAAGAAACTGTCTTTTATAATGTGTTGTGATTAAATATGCTTAATTTTTTCCTAATAAAAGACACTATTATAATATTGGGCAATAAAGAAATCTACTTGTACTTTTCTCTGGAGTACAATTCTACCTCTATCTTTCAAGAGTGTTGCTTATACAAATACCCTTGAGAAGATAGTTGAGGACCAAAACTGTTGTTTTCTCTTTAAAAAAAAGTGCAGAAAAATGTGACAAATTCTTGTGGAAATGTGTTTCAACAAAGTACTTGTATTTTTATTGTGAAGAATTTAATTTGTTGTTACTAGAAATAGCTAAATGTTTTCTTTTAAAACAGTTATTCAGCATCCATTTGCTTCATGTAATAAATTTTGTACTTTGGTTTGAATATTGAGAACAAGTATTAATTACTTAAGAATTGAGTGAAATTTTGTCAGTGATGTATTATTTTCAATTTCACTTTTATTTTGATTTGAAGGTCAGTACATATGAGCTTCAGAAATCTAATGTGACACAGATATGTTTTCACCAATATAGACCTATAAAATATTTACATATAACTATACAGTTCTTATACATATTTTAATTATATTTAACATTCAAACTTGACTTTATTTTATCTGCTTTATCTTTTTTTCCCTTCAATCAATTATACATGTTTTTAATCTGCTTATACCTTGAAATACCTTAGTTATGCACTTCCATTCAGCCACAGCACCATACCTTCCTCTTTGTCTGTTTAGTTGGGCCTTCTTAGAAAATCAAAGCTCTTCTCCTTCCTTTTATCTCACATGTGGTGATGTCATATGTCTGACCTTGATTTTATGAACTAATTCTCTTTGACTGGTGGCCTTTGGAATTATTTGGGTGTCATTTTGCTAATGGAGTAGAAGTTTCAACTGCCGCTTTCTTTTTTCCAATCCAGGCCTTCGAATGGCCTTTGAGAAGTTAACAATGTTAGAAGGAGCACAGAGGGTTAGGTGAGTGGTAGCAGGCTGCCTAATCCCTGTTTTTGTAGCCTGGGGAATACCAAGAAGATAGTAAGTTGAAATGACAGCCTTTACCCAGCCACCTTCCCTTCTTTCCTAACTCAAGTTAATATTATGGTTTGCGAATAATTTAGGTGAGGAAAGACAACAGGATGAGGTGAAAATTAAGATTTAAAAAGCAGGGCTGCACTCACTTATAATGTGTTTTTTAATATCATTTTTCTTTGATTAGGTTTGAAATGAAACTTGCTTGTTAATGTTAGATGACATGAATTTAGTATGATTCTACAGAGTTTGGGAAGTCAAACTTGTCTTGCATGGGTTTATTTTTCTTAAAACTCTGAAGGGATATAACTATTGAGAAGGGGTATAAGGTGCTGCATCATATGATCAATATTAGTTGTCACTGCTAAATTTATTCTATACATAGACAATTTTACAACAGGTGAGGGTATGGGGATTGTAAATACATTTTTAAGTGCTCTTCAGGAAAATGAGCCCAGCCATCTTCCTATCAAAAGATAATATTTTTTATTGTTCATGCTCTATTAATTTTGCTCAATGAAATAGCATTTTCACTAGATCTTCTATTGAGCAAATTTTTCAAAAGCAGACAGAAATGTATAGGTAAGATGAAAACTCACTTTTAATTTTAGACTCCTCACAGTACACAGACTTTTAATATAAGACTTCAAAGGTCCTAACCTAGTTGTGAGACTGTTTTGTAATTCCTTCTCTTTGGATGAGACCCAAATTGGTTTACTTTTGTCCAACAAAGGTGATGACACATCAAGGTTTTGACTCTCAATGATGTTGACTTCTACCTTGCTTGTAGACTCTCTTGCTGGCCTTTTTAAAACTAAATGGCTCTGCTGGAGAAACACATGACAATATATAGAGCAGCTCATAGTTAATGCATAGCAAGAAGCTGAGGTCCTCTACTCAATAACCATTGAAGATCATAATCCAACCATCAACATCATTAATGATCTTAGAACTGGATCTGTTTTCCATGGTGAGGTATCTCAGATCTGGCATATTTTGGTTATAGCTTTTTGAAAAAATTTAAGGCATAAGAGCAAAAGGCACAGTGCTCAGAGTTCAGGTCCACAAAACTTTCAAGATGACAAATAGATATTGTTTTAAGGTATTAATTGTTAAGGCAGAATTTTACACATTAAAGTTGCTTAGTATAAAATGTATATCTGAAAATGTATTTATTTGATACAGACTCTTGCTATGCAGTTCAGACTCATATTAATCTTCTTATCTCAGCCTCCCTTAGTACTGGGATTACAGACATGTGCCACCACACCCAGCACGTCATCCAGTACCCGAGAGTGAACTTGGGTCCTTGTGCTTGCCAGGCAGATGCTTAGATGGCCAAATTATCTCCCCAGCCAAAGTTGCTTAATATCTAAAACAATTTCCATGACCATCCAACTAGACACACATTGTTTCCTTGTGAATTTTGTAAGGATATTTATCGTTATAACTAGCACAGTCCTTGTGATACAATTTCCCTAGGTCATTCATGCCAAAATCTCCAAGGGCAAAGATCTAAATAGTACATCTTGAAACCTAGCAGATGTTTGATTCATATTTTGGCTTTGTTCGCTGCTTTGGAGAGAAGTTATACACAAGTATGTCTTGATCCTAAGATCTATGTAAATATAATTGCTACTTCTTAGAATTAGGCATAGGATAAATATCTACAATGACACATTTCTTTCATAAAATTATGAGTTAGACAGTAAACATGGATTTCACTACAATTGATTATGGTTTCTGTTTTTATAGTATTTTGTAAATTTTGGCCACAGTTTTTCCGGATTGCTGTTACCCAGAAATTTATTTTTCAATGTCATTCCTGGTATGGTTTAAAGCAAGAGCAGAAAAAAACCTGAAATGTTTAAGAAACAATATCTACCAAGACATCTAGTTTGTATATTACTTAAGAATTTTTGTTCCTGTTTCAATGAGTTGATCTATGCCCTTTTAAATCACACTTTAAAAATTAATCCTGTATCTAAGAATGTTTTTAATTTTTTTCCCAATGACAGATGCCTAGAAATACTGCTTGTAGTTCCCGCTATTTGTTACTCACTGATTCTGTCAGTGATGGGTACATGGAATGAAAATTTTCTAATCTAACCAATTGCCTCAGGAGGGTCTGGGAACTCTACCCACTAGGAATAAAAGGGGGAAAGGCAGGGGACTTCATATACCTGCAGGCAAACACCTGCTTGAAAGTCTTTTCTTACGTGCCTGTGTCTGATCCCTCAAAAACTATAAAATCCATCTGCATATAAGAATCAGCCAAAGAAAAACAATCATATAAGTCCAAAAAAAGCCTTCTCTGATTTTAAGTAAATAAAGAGGCAAAGCCTAGGACCTAGGGAAAAATGAAGTCCGTAGTACAAACCTGTGAATTGCAATTTGATTCTTCTTTGCATAAGTATTACTTTGTATATAAAAGTTAAAGACTTAGAATTTTGGAGACAATATATGCTTTATTGTTTTTCCCTAAGGCTGTATGACTATATCAATAAATCTACATATTTGTAGTGCACTCAGCATCAAGCTAGGTAATCAAGAGTGTCCTGTGATTCTGAGTAATTTGCCATAGTAGCAAGCATACATTTCAAATTCCAGGAACGATTCTCTGTTATTTTTCACCTTGCAATGTCGGTCTTCAGTTTAAGTTCCCTGTCACAGGTGGTGGTAGAGCTCATGCGTCCAGGATAGCGAACATGCTGGCTTTAGACAGAAATTTATCGACTCAACTCTCGCTTCTTCTTAAACATATTTAACAGTTTTAAACATTTCTTTCTTTCCTTTCTTTTTTTTTCTTTTCCTTCTAGTGAGAGATGCAGGTAATTAATAGCCTTTCATATATATTTTTAGATTAATGCTTGTGTGTATATTTAGATAAATTCCCCTAAACATATTTGCCTACTCGTAAAGATGTACGCTGTAAAAAATTCCATATGAAAACAGATTCAACAACTTCAAGTTCTTATACTTAATATTAGTGAATGGTCAATATGTTGTCAATCCTAATATTTTGTCAATATTAGTTATGCTTTAGTTAATATGAATAACTCCATTTTATTAATTTACTTTGATTTATTTTTCTGTTTTGTCATGCTGGGAATCAAATCGAAGGACCAATGTGTTCTAGGGAGCTAGCTATACCACTGTCCCTGATTAATTTTAAAATACGTTTATATCACATTGCTGTTTTAATTTACATTTATAAATAGAAAATTGAGCATTGTTCTTTGTATTAAATGCATATTTGTGTTTTTTAAACATGCAGTTTGGGTTTATGTAATCACCTTTTGCTCTGATAGCAACAATCCTATATCTTTGTGTTTTCTAAAAAATACATTATCTTAGGGTTTATAAATACAAATTTGTATTCCACTTTAGTGGGTGGGTCAGTTATACATTTCTCATTTAGGAATTCATGCTACAGGAACTGGGGAGATGGCTCTGTAGAATAAATGCTTCCCTGGCAAGCGCAAGGGCCTGAGTACAATCCCTGGTTCTGAAAAAAAAAAATAAGGAATTCATGCTACAGGTATTGTCCTTATTGAGAAGTTGCATTTCTCATGGCTGATGACTATGCCACAAATATCCCCATGAAGACACCCGAGAGCAGCTAAAGTGTTGTTTTTCTCATTGCTAGGAAATCCAGTTGTGACAGCACTTTTGTTACATTAGACTAAAAAGTTTGAGGGCCGAAATCAGATTTAATGAGATATAAAAAGGTATAAAGAAGATACAACAAAACCATTATTCAGACCATATTATACAATCCAATATTATGCTCTTCGTCTATTTATGTATTGGTTTAATTTTATTTTTCATTATTTTTTATTGATAAGCAAATAGCAATAAGACAGTTTCAAACTAAACTGGTAGGACAGTTTCAATAATTAACACATTGCATACATTCTTCCTAGTGGTTATTTGCTGTATAAGATGCGGACATGATATCCTATTTACAAACTCTATTAGAACAAATCCCAGGAGATGGAGAGATAGCTCAGTAGAATAAGGGCTTGCCTGGCCAGCACAAGGACCTGAGTTCAATCCCTGGCTCTGCCAAACCCCTCCTCTCAAAAGAAAAAAAAAAGAGAGAGAGAGTGAGCAAATCCTTTTATTCATTTAGAAAATGTAACTATAAATTTATCCTAATCATTTTGAATACACAGATATAAAATGAACATTCATCTGTATCTCCTTTTTTGTTTAGTTCTGTTATTTGAATATTATAGGAGTATTAACTCAGCAAAATATTCTAAAAGAGTCCAGTAGCCCATAATAGCATTGGGTCTTCTGCTTAACTGGCAATGTCAGAAATTGTTGACCTGAGTCCCCTACAGCTCAACATAACAGCATGGCTTTACTTCTTATATTTCGTTTTTATACTTTTCTGCTGGATGGTTAAGACCAAGGTAAAGCAGGACCTGTGCAATAAGAGTTGTAGCTTTTGGGTCTGAGAAGGTCAGTGAAATCCCCTCAGGATTTATCCTGAGATCCTGTACCTCAGATTGTAGAACTTTTGTCAGTGTCAGCCATCCTTGGCACATTGTAACAAGAATTTTATTACAAGTTTAATAGACTTCTGGCTATTGTATTTTTTAAATACAACATACAATCTTAAAAAAATATGACTTTTGGAAACACTGTTTCAGCTTTGATCTTTCATCATGTTAGAAAGATTATACCTCCTCTATGACTATGAAAAATACCTGAAAGATAACTTGTAACTATGTACCTTGTTTATAACTCTGAGTTGTTTCTGAATTATTTAAGAGGAAAGAGGATTCTACTCATCGTCAGTTGGGACAATTTAACCAGTATTTGGATGAATTCTTTCTTCTTAACACTGCATTTCTTCAGAAAAACGTTATGTATTTTTTCTACTGAACCTGTGTATAAATGTATGTGACTATAAATATTACACACACAATGTGTATTCACATTAGAAATCATGTGTTTAGCATTCTAGAACTGAAAGATTCAGCTGACAAGAATTATCTGAGGAGTGTGTCAGTTATGTCTGACAAAGTCATTCACATCCACGTACTTCCTGAGTTAAAAAAAATGCCTTGGCAAATGTTTTTTAAAACTATAATTTGAGTAAATATTACATATATGAATTAATTACTGAATGACACAGAATATTATAAAGAATAAAATATAATAATGAGATGAAAGGCCAAACTAGCATGGTTACCTAGTACTTCTTTTTACTATTTATTTATTTATTTATTTATTTATTTATTTATTTGTTTGTTTGCTTGTTTGGCACAGGATCTTGTTACCCAGCTGAGCCTCATGCTGGTCCTCCTGTCTCAGCCTCCCCAGCCCTGGGATTACAGGCACATACCACCACTCCTGGTTTTGGGCTGGCATAGTATGCTCAGGGTTCTGGGGCCAGCAGAGTATGCAGTACCGGGGACTGACCCCGGGTCTTTGTGCTTGCCAGGTAGATACTAGGACCGCAGAGCTATCTCATCAGGCCATGGATTATTAGTACTTTTGATGGAAGTTCCTTGGAGGATGTTTGGGAATGTATATAGGTTCCAAAATGAGGAGGTGGGATAAATGTGTAGTAGGAGAATAGGAAAAGGATGATTAAAAAAAAAGATTTAGATTAATAGTCTGCTTGCTGATGCTGAAAGTAAATATTAGAAAAACTTGAATAGGCATGCCTGCAACCACAGAACTGTGAGAGGTTGAGGCAAAAGGGTTGTAAATTTGAGCCCAATTAGAAGCTTAGCAAGACTTTTTCTCAAAACAACAACAAAAACAAGAGCAACAACAAAGAAGAATTAAAAATAACAGAGTAAAGGCCAAAGCAAAGTGCAATCTGCTGTCTGAGATTGGAAGTGAGACGCCTGGGAAAGAACAATTTGATGAAGACAAGAAACATGTCGACCTCTGGGAATTGGGTGGGAGATGACAGGAAACGCAGAAATTACGAAGAATCTGGAGAAATAGAGCACAGCACAGCGATAAAACAACGTGGTCGGGAAGGGAACCCTGGGAGCAGGACTTTCCTCTGCTGACATATGGGAAGCCAGGAGAAATTCGACATCCTCAGAGAGAACAAAAATGTACAGAGCTGGCAACACTGGCCCTAAAAGAAACCCATGGTACTAGTGGAGTTTTTTTCTGAAAGTAACTACTTTCACATGGCAGGGTAGAGTTAGAGAAGAAATACACTTCAGTGCCTGACATATTTGGAAGTGTTAAGTGGGGACCCATTTGGGGAAGGGGCTAATGATCTTAGACTGAGCTACGGCAACTTCAGGGTTTCTAGTGTTTCTCTTCCACAGTGACTGGGAGGAAGGTCACTGTATAGAGTCTTGGGTCCCAGGGTACTTGAGAATGGCCTCCTGACATGTTTATCTTCAGTGTTGGAAGGTCACAAAGGTCCCACTTTCTGCATTGAAAATCTAGGCTGCTCCTGTGTGCTTTTAGGAGAACCATGGCCAGGGAGGTGCCCACAACACTGACATAGCCAATTCTGTGAAAAAACAAGCAAACAAACAAAAACAACAAAAAACACTGATGAATATAAAGATTTGATAAAAATAAATGGAATTATAGTGGGGCGCTCAGTGCACTACTATTATATGGATAAAGAAGATAAAAAATAAGCAAACAAATATGATAGTTAAATTATAACTTTAAGCACATAGATTTAATAGATATCCATGGAATGTTTCACCCAACAACAAAGTGTATGCCTTTCTCAGCAGCACAAGAAATGTCCCCAAGATGCACGACTTGCTATCCCATAAACCAGGCTTGGGGAAGTGAAAAACAATCAAACTTTTCCCATGCAGATTATTAGTTCATGACCCTGGAAATCACAGGCAAAAAAATCATAGAAATTATATAAATGCACGGATAGTAAACAAATGACAGATGAATAATCAATAAATCCTAGAGGAAGCCTGTGAAGAAAATAGGTATTTCCTAAAATCAAATGAAAATTTGGTTTTAGGAAATACCTAAAATACAACATGCCAGATGTATAGGACATAATGAAAGTAGTTTTAAGGAGAGAGCTTATAGCTGTGAATGCACACATCAGAAAAAATAGAGTAAGCCCAAGTGAATGACCAAGGATGCAGCTCAAATTCCTAGAAAAACAATAACCAAAATCTAGTACAAGGAAGAAAATTATAAAATCAGATCAGAAATTAAGGAGATTAGATAAAAAATATACAGAGAATCAATGAATTGAAAAGTTGATTCACTGAGTGAACAAATAGTTATACCAATATTACCAAAATGGGGACACAGCAAATCAATGCAATTTAAAATGAAAAATTAAAAATCATAATCAACATCACGGAAATCCAGAAGATTATTGGTAGCTACTTTGAAGACCCACTTCAATAAATTGGAAAATTCAGAATAAATGGATAGGTTCTTAGACACATTTGAGCTACTAAAATGAGCATAAAAGATACAAAGTCCAATTGGAAACATTTAAGTTGAAGCAGTAATGGAAAACTACCAGCTAAGAAAAGCCCATGTTCTGTTTGGTTCACGTCTGAATTCTACAAGTTCAGGAATGATCAAGTTCCAACAATCCTCAAACTTTACTGAAATTGTGAGAGAAGGGTGAACCATTACTACGCAAGTAATTCCTGGCTATGAACATTAATCCTGATTCTATAGCAATACAATGATAAAATTAAGAACAGTGAGAGAGAGAGAGA
>NW_004524642.1:7094721-7095262 GCF_000260255.1 Octodon degus
TTTTTTAATCTGATAAAAGCCACTATGACAAACCCACTGTCAACATCATATTAGATGGGATAGAACTCAATTTTTTTTCAACTAAAATTGGAAATTAGACAAGGATGTCTACTGTCATTATTCTTAGTCAATATAAATCTTGAAACATTAGCCAGAGCACTCAAGCAAGTGAAATAAATAAAAGGGATATGTAAAGGAAAGTAAGATGTCAAATTAGCATTACTTGTAGATAATGTGGTTCTTTACATAAAAGACTCAACAAATTCCACCAAAATACTGCTAGGATTAACAGTTAAATCCAGCAATGCAGCAGGGTACAAAATCAATAAACAAAGATCAATAGTATTCCTATACAGGTTAATACCTTTCACTAAAGCATCCAGAAAAATTAAATACTTAGGAATTAATCCAACCAAGAAAGTAAATGATCTCTATAATAAATATAACAGTACTTTCAAAAAGAAAATCAAATAAGACAACAGAAAATTAATATCCTTATCCTTGAGAATCAAAACCAATATTATTAAAATGACTATACTTT
>NW_004524642.1:7096282-7101716 GCF_000260255.1 Octodon degus
ACATACATTTCCTTCCTTCATTTCTTGTTTACCCCATCCCAGTTGTTCCTTCCTTTTGAGTAATTTCTTTTCCTTTCACAGTATCTATTGTACCCTTTAGATTTTATGTTTTTGCACCAGGGAGACAATATGATGTTTACATATGCAGGTCTGATTTATTTCACTTATGAGTATGGTCACTAGCTGCATCCACAGATCTATAAAAGACTCGGGTTTGTCTTTCTTTTCATATGAGTAATACTCCATTGTATAAAAATGGCACATTTTAATTTATTCCTCAGTTTAAGGGCATTTAGATCATTTCCAGTATTTACTTATTACGAATTGTTTTGTAAATTGTAAAGACAGGGCACATATATTGAAGTGGTATGATGTTTTCACTTCTTCCTCTGGAAAACTAGCAATTAAATGAACAGCTGGGTTTCTTTTTTAAGGAATCTCCTCCCTGATTTCCACAGTGATTGCATCACTCTGCACTCCTAAGAACAGTGGAGAAAGAATCCTTTTTCACCCAACCCAACTAGTATCTGCTATTGGTTATTTTTTTGATGATAGCTATTCTTTTGGACTGAGATCAAATCTCACTGTTGTTTTCATTTGAATTCCTCAAACTACAGTTTGAACATTTTTTCATTTCTTTATTTTCCATTCTTATTTCTTCATCTGAGAAGTGCATAGTCATCTCAGATGCCCATTTTTGGATTGTGTCTTTGAATTTTGGGTTCTGATTTTTAAATACTTTTTATAAATTCTACAGAGAAGTCCTTTGAGGGATACCTGTCTAAAATTTTTCCCCACTCCATGGATTTTCTTTGTATGCTTTTGGTGTTTCCTTTTGATGTACAAATATTTTTAATAAGATGAGATCCCAGTTGTTGATTCTTTGAAGTAGTTCCCACAGTTTTGTTTTTGTTCATGAGCTTTCTGCCTACATGTTCATCTTTAAGAAGTCTACCTACTTTCTCTTCTAGTAATTTAGGGTTTCTGTTTAATATTTAGATCTTTGGTCCATTTTGAGTTTAGTTTAGTGAGTGGTGATAAACATTAGGAAAAGAGGGTATATTTATTTCAATGAATACGTCTATAACCCTTTTAAAGTAAGGTAGGTGAGTGTATTTGTAGTTGTGCTTGAATCTTTTAAATATTCTTGGATCCTCAAGTCTGTTTTTTTTTTTTTTTTCAGTACTGTGCTGATTTTATCACAGTAGCTTTGCAGTATAATTTCAAGTTAGAGACTGTGATGCCTCTTGCACAAAAATAACACAAAGAATCAACAAATGATATTGCATAAAGCTAAAAAGCTTCTGCCAAACAAAGGAATCTACCAGAAAAGTGAAGAGACAAAAATATATCATGGGAAGGGCATTTTCCAGCTATATCTCAGGGGCTTAATATCTTAAAGATATAAAGAATTCAACAAACTAAGTCTCTGCAAATAAAAGACACAATCACAAAACAGGCAACTGAAATGAATAGATAATTCTCAGAAGAAGTATGAATTATTAATGCATGCATGAAAAAATAAAAATAAATGCATGGGTGAATAATGTTCAAAACTTTGACCCTTAGAAAAATGCAGTCTAGAGAATTCTAGTTTTTCCTTATAACACAGAAAAAATGACTATCATAAAGAAATCAAATAATAACAAATATTCGACAGGCTGTGAAATAAAGGAAGCCTTCTTCATTCATAGGAGATGTAAACCAATAAAACTGCTACAGAAATCAGCATGGAGACGACTCATAAACTATATGCTATTTTAACTCACTATTCTCCTTTTAGATATCTTTCTGAAAAAGTTATAAGTATCATATTACAACAATACATGTACATCCATATTTCTTATTGAATGAATTGAAATCTCAGATTAGAAGTCCCATTCAGCCTAGCTACTGCCCTTCTGGATATTTTCCCAGAAGAATTATATACATCATACCACAGTAATATACATTCACCCATGTTTATAGCAACACAGTTTATTATATCTAGCACTTGGAAGCAACCCATATGTCCATCATTTTAGGAATGATTGAAAAAAGATGTGATAATTTTATACAATGGAGTATGACTAAGCTATAATGAAAGATAAACTCAGAGCTTTTATAGGTTGTCCTTGTTGCTGGGACAGAATATCCTACACTCAGAATTAGGGAAGGAAAGGTTTATTTAGCTCACATGTCATGGAGGTGTCATTCCGTACTCAGCTGGCTCCAAGGTAGAGTGCCGCAGAGCAAAGGGCAGCAGTTCATGACAGTTCAAAATAGAAAAACCACACGAGCAAAATGGCAGGAGCAGTGGCGGCAGCGGCGGCAGCAGAAGTAAGCCTTTCTATTTTCTTTATATTTCCTTCAGGCTGTCTGTCCCAGCGTGGTTGTAGCACTCACACCCATAATCCCAGCAGTACTTAGACCCATAATCCAAGCCTTGGAACATGAATTAATCACAAACTCTAGAACTGTACCCCAATGACTGCAGGAGGCTTTGGGGGTACAACTACATGCAAACCATAACAGAGTAAATGGACAGGACTATATTCATATGTGATATAAATCAGATCTATGTGCGTAAAAATTGTATTGTCTCCCTATGTAAGTACCTGGAAGAGTAAAGAAAATCTGAAAGGCACAATAGATACAGTAAAAGGGAAAGAAACTGCTCAAAAAGAAAAAATAATTGGGGTGAGGGAAAGGAGAAAAGGAGGAAGGAAGGAAAAAGTATGTGTGTATACACACAGGATAGCTTGGATGATTGTGATGCTAATTTCTATTTGTTTTGGAAGGAAAACAAAGGAAATTTAAAGCTTAAATTTTTAATTTTTATTTTAATTTTTTTTTGTGGTATCAGGAATCAAACTTGGGACCTTACGCTTTCCAGGCAGGCGCTTATGCCATTGAACTATATAACTGGCTAAAATTTTTATCTTGGCCAGTTTTACATTCTTGTATCTGGTAATCTGAGCAACTATATTGCTGACCACAATGTGCAACTAACAACCATCATTGAATTCTTACCATCTTGTTTTTGAAATTTCATATCATTTCTCAGTCTTTATCTATCAATTTTTTATTCTCTTTAAAATGAAGAAGGATATGTGTGGGTGATTTTCAAGATCATGGCTATACACTGAGACTGTGATGTTAAGTGACATGAGTTAACCATGAAACCTTATATCACATGACCTTTGTTGGAGAAATAAGTAGCAAAATAAAATATGTATTATAGGAACCACGGAGATACATCTTTTGCAAATGGGAAGAACTGGAGGAAGGAGGAATAGAGGAGGGGAAGTGTATATGAAAATAATAAAAATGAGTTTAATACATGTCCCCGCCTGCCACAACGAATGTAACCATGTAGTCCATCATGTGCTAATAAGAATAACATTTTAAAACAGTACAAGGTAGTCTGCGATCTACTACCCCATAAGATGCATGAGCATGAAGTTTAGTTTTAATTTTTCTTTATTTCTTTATTGATTTTTGGTACTAGAACTCAAACTCAGGACCTTGTACTTGCAAGGCAGGTCCTTGAGCTGCTAGACTATACCGCTGGCCCCGAAATTACTTTTTTAAGAAGACATAATTGCTGAAAGTCGCAGGTTACTTATCTTAAGGACAGACAATAAATGAAGGTACAGCTATTTGAAACAATTTATGATCCTGGGGGAGGGGGTGGCGCATATCTGTAACGTTAGCCCACAGGAGGTAAGGCAGGGGGATCACCGTGAGTGGAAGGCCAGGAAGAAAGATAGATTTATGTATATAGGCAGGATAGTTTTGACAATTGTATTGCAGATTTCTGCTGGTCTGTTGAAAGGAGCAGTTAATGATTAAATATTTTTTTCTTTTTAATTCTTGTAACTTTCTGTTATTTTGTTCTATTTTTTAAACCAATTTTGCAGGTTTATGTCTGGTAACCTAAAGAATTAATTTTAAGATAACATCATTCAATACAGCAGTAATTACTGGATTCTTATTACTGTGTTCAGAGAAATTTTGTATTGTTTCTAATGATTTTTTTTTCTATTTTATATTCTTAAAAAAAAAATTAAATTGGGCTGGCCAGATAGCTCAGCAGACTGAAGCGCCTGCTTGCGGAGAGCACAGCGGCTGGGGTTCGACCTCCAGCGTGCCGCGCTGTTCCTGCCCCCGGGGCGGGTTGAAAGGTGGCCGAGACTGGGCGTGGTGGTGCGCGCCTGCAATCCCAGCTCTTGGAAGGCTGAAAACAGGAGAATCACTAGGAGTCCGATCTAGTAGTGAGACCCTGTAAACCCTGTACTAAATACATAAGAAATAAATAAGTAACTACATACATAAATAAATAAAAAGTAAATCGAAAGGATCCATTTTCCCAATCACCTTCTAAATTTTTAAGGTGGAAACTATACTCCAGGTCGGTCTGACATATCACCATGAGCCCTCTAACCATTAATTCTGGTTAATGTTTTCTTCCTGAGAAGAGCAGGAATGATACTCAAAATGTACCAGTTACTGGCTGCTGAGGCTAAGTTCTAGGCAAGCGTCATCAGTCGCTTTCTACTCAAGAGGCTCTACGTAGATGTGATGTTGCAGAGAATTCTGGGGCTCCCCTCACTGCTGTGGGCCTGAAACGGAGCAAGTCTATGCCAAGAGGAACAAGGAAGGAGATCTCGGGGCTACTGCTCATCCCCACCTGCAATCTAGATCTTAAAGGAGGAAGATCATTTAGAATGAAATGTAGCATTCTGCTTTCTTCCAGTTTTGGCAAACTGGCTCAGAGCATTTACTAGTGAAAAAAAGCAGAATTTAAAATGTCTCCCAAACGTAGAATGTCAAACCTATGGACACTCTCAGGAAGAGGCGAGGTCTTGGTCAGACACAACTGGAAGCAAATTAGCACAGTGGGTGAATAAAAAGCCTGAATTGTGTGTAAGTTGATTCTCAGGAGAGGAACAAGATAGAAAATTGTAGGGAGGATCCCTCCTGGGAATTGAACAAAAATTAAATCTCAACACATAATAGCTGTTCATCAGAGGTGGAACTTGATTAGATTAATTTATACAATATTTAGCCTCCAGAAATTATTGAAGACAGTAGAATAGTTCATCAGCAAATAGTAGAGTTTAACAGTCATGTGATAAAAGAGTCAGGATTCCTAAAAGCAATGTCATTTTGGAATAATCAAACCTCTAATTTTCTGAGGAGCATCATTCCAGATTTGTTATGGGGAGGACAGTACTGGAGTCATCCAAAAAGTCACTAGGGAAGCAACAAACCCTTTTCTTGGGATTGAAGAAATACTTAGAATTGCTACATTGTAGTCTAAAAACACCCAGTTTCTAGCACAGAATTATGAAACAAGCAAAAGAATAGGATAGCATGACCAAACACTGTAACGAATCTAGCAACAGAAATTATCAATGTCAGCAGCAAGGTGTGGGATTTAACAGATGAA
>NW_004524642.1:7101821-7103694 GCF_000260255.1 Octodon degus
GGATTAGTTAGAAAGTTAAATTGGCAAGATTAAGTGACCAAATTTGATGTTTGCTCAGTAAAGCTCATGTGTTCCAAGAATAAAGAGGAAAAAAATGCACAGAGCCTCTGAAAATTGTGAGAAGCATTAATGGATGGATTCGCACATAGCAGTACCACAGAAGGAGGACAGAAAAAAATAAGTTATTGACAACTTATTTTGTGAAACTGTTCAAATTGGAAAAAAATGGGAAATGGTTTAATATGAATAAAATGATGATAGAAATATAAGAACATGTATCCAATAAAACTAAAACAAACAAGAAAACATAACAATATATGCTTATGTGCAGAAATATCTCATCAGTAAACTAAAAATTCATGTTAAAACATCAGATAGAAAAAAAAACACTAAATTTGAAGAAATCAATATAAAAATGATAAATATTAGAGTGCAGTTAATGATATAAAATAGTACAAAGAAAAATTCATGAAATCAAGGTTATTTATAGTAAATCAGAAACAAATGGCATTGTCTAAAACAAAAACAAACAGAGAGAAAATACTCAAAGCACATGCAGGAAAGAAAGCAGATATTATCTTGAATGTTTGAGGTAGGTAATGTAGATGAAACAGATTCCCAAAAAAAGATATAAATGCTAGAATTAATTTGAGGAAATTGTAAAACAGCCATAACAAATATAGTGTTTAGATAGGAAATAGTCACTCAGAAAAAAAACATACAAGCTCAACAGCTTTAGTGTTGAAATATTACATACTTAGAAAAATAAATAACAACCTTTACCAAATATTTCAAATAGTAGAAGTCAAGGGAACCTTTAGAATTCATTTAGACTAGATGTATAAAAATTAGAAGAAAAAATTTTGCATAAAAACTTCAGACCAGTTCTGTTTATGAATGTGAACATAAAAATCTTCAATAAAATAACAGTAAAACTGGAGTTTATGCTGTAGTTCCCTGGCTCTCTTATCTTAAACTCTAGCATAGTCTTCCTTGGGTTTCTACTACGCCGATTGCATTGTGTGACCTCAAGAAGTCTATATTCAGGTGAAACTTTGCCTGGTAATGCCTGTTTTCTTTCACTTCATTATCCTGTATAGAATTATATTAATTATTGCCTTTCATCAACATTGTCATTGCAGTTTTTAGAAGAAAAACTGATAAATACATTCTCTTTGGAGATTTTGTTTATTCAATTGTAGGTGTTTCTCCTTTGTATAATTCTTGAGGACACATTAAAAGCTTTTTAAAACTGAGATAATAAAGAAGCAATTTGTCACAAAAAAACAATATTATAACAAACATCATTTGATCTGAAAATTGCTGCATGAAACAAAATTTTGTTGACTGTATCCTAACTGAACAGTTACTGAAAATTCTCAAGAAATAAATGGTCCATTAAGTGATGTTTTCTTTCCTTTCCAGTTGATGCTGTCTACCTTGTTGATGGAGGGACCTATGTACATTTCTGGTAACTGTTTCAGCAATACCTGTTCCACCAATATAAGGATGTAAGGTCCTGCCCGATCATTTGCAACTTCATGTCCTCCGACTGCATTAAGTAGCAGGCCTCCACTCCCCTTCTTGCGGGGTATTCAAAAGATGAATGTGGACACATAGCATTAGTAGAAAGGAGCATGATATTTTGCAATTTATGTTAAGGACTACAGTGTCTTTTTTCTCTCGGTGTGGACCAAGCAGGCAAATATTTGAAGAATAACACTAACTCTTTGAACTAATACTATTTTAATTGGCATAACAAATTTTTTTAAAATAGTTTAAATACAATTTCTAGGTAGGTAAAATTTTTCACCATCAAATCATTCTCTCTCTCTCTCTCTCTCTCTCTCTCTCTCTCTCTCTCTCTCTCTCT
>NW_004524642.1:7104569-7110104 GCF_000260255.1 Octodon degus
TAACAGAATGTATAACCATCTTTTTAAAGGTCATAGGGAATTTAAAAGGGGTGGATGGGTAAGATATTTTCCAAGTTTCTTTTTCTTTTCTTCTTTTTTTTTTTTTTTTTTTTGGTATGAGTTTTTCTGTAAAGCCTTAGAGAAACCTTTGGCCTAGAAAGTAGTTGAGTAGGGATTAAGTTCTTGCAGGAGCAAAAAAAGTTTGTTCCTGGAGGTATTATAAGGATCCCAGCTGTTGGGGTTCATACTCTTCAGTTATGATTGACACTGAAATGTCAAAGCTCAAAAATCCCAAGCCACTAAATTGCCTGTCTTAATCAGGCAGGGCTTGTCTACCCCCTACTGCTATGGATCAGCTAAGAGCTGCATATCTCAACTTCTTTCCATCTTTTCTCTGGAGCTACAGTTCTCCTACCTCTTCCTTCAAGGAGAATCTCCTCTGTTACACTTTTTCATAAAACACTCTCATTTATAAAGCATTTACTCATAAAATGCAAAATGCTTCTACTTTTTAGCTACATGGAGAATAAGGAAAAGATCTATGACCATTGAGTAACACATACAAAAAGAATAATTTGATGTTTCGAATGTAGCTTTGTGAGATGAGAAATATAGAGATACATAATTCAATTGTGATTAAGAGTAATAACATAAATTATTAAAAATATTCCATATACTCATATATTGTTTTATATCTATACATGCACATGCATGTCTTCACATTATACATATACATATATGTGTATGTTTATGTGTATAAAGACAGACACAAAGTTCATGTTATCCCAAGCAAGCCTGAATGTCATTTCTGCTTGGTATCTTGTTAAAGTTGTTTCTCTAGTAGGCACATTTGTCTCATTATTCTTAAATGTTTAATCTTTATAGGCAGTCTGATGTCATCAACAAACAAAGAATTCACTCTCTAATTCATCACATTGGTGGATTTAGCATTTTTTTCCTATTCCGCAAATACAAGTATATATTTCTAGCTACTTCGTACATCATCCAGCCATGAAATGCTCTATACTCGCAAGTTTGCAAAGAAGATCAGCAACTCTATTGTTTCTGACAGTCCTCCTATAAAGCAGTGCATATGTGTGCAATATACAGTAACTTCAATCGCTTTGGAAAATTGGAACATACATATGTCAATCTAATCACTTTGTCTCATTTCTCTTTTCAACTTCCCCTCTCCTCTACCCCAAATTTCTTTTCTCTCTCCAAATAATCTGCTTCCCCCTATTTCTGATTTGTTTTTCTTTTAAAAGTAGTCATAGTTTGAACTTTTTGATGAAGGGAACCATGTGAACTTAATTTTCTGTGTCTTCCTTATTTCGCCTAGAATTAATGTTCTTGAGTTGCTTTTATTTTCATATGAATAACTAATATTTATCTTTGACCAGATACATCTCTGTAAGTTTTCTTCATCTGTTGGTCTGAGACAGGAATGTAGGCCATAATGAACTGGGCTGACATGCACATAGGTGTTTATGTGTCACGATAATACCATGACCTGAACTCTTTTCAGGAAACACCCAGAAGAAGTTTCACTTGGTCATGCAATTTAGACTTTTTTTTGAGGGATCTCCATATTATTTTCCATTATTATTTTACTAGTTTTGATTCCCACCAAAACGTGTGAGGGTTTCTTTTTCACCACAAAGTTGCTACTATTTGTATGTGTGTGTGTGTGTGTGCGTGTGTGCGTGTGTGTGTGCTCCGACGATAGCTATTCTTACTGGAGTTACTGGATTAAGATGCGGAAAGATGGAATCTCAGTTTCTTTCTTTCTTTTTCTTTCTGGCAGAACTGGAGATTGAACACAGGCACGTGCACTTCCAAGGAAGCACTTATTCTACTGAACCATCTCCCCGGCCCCTGGAATCTCAGTTTCATTTTGATTTGCCTTTAGTTGGTGGCCCAAGGTACCAATTTTTTTTTAATGGGCTTTTGGCCTAATTTCAATTTTTTCTGTTGAAAAGCGTCTATTCATTTTGATGGTCCACTTTACAATTGGTCTTTAGCTTTGGAGGTCAAACTAGTCCACTATATTCATTGTGAGAGTTGTTTAAATAATATTGGGACATGGGGGCCAGGAGATGGCTCAGAGGAATAAGCACTTGCCTGGCAAGCGCAAGGGCCTGAGTTCAATCCCCGGTTCACCAAAAAGAAAAATAAATAAATAAATAAAATAAAATAAATAATATTGGGACAAAAGAAAATTAGGAAATTGCCTAACATTCTTGCACAGCAACAATTTCCTGGGTGCTGCGGCTGCTGCAGTAATAATGGCCACACTTTATGGAGCAGAATTGTGTACAAGGGACTTAAGCAATTACTCCTTGTTCTTGTAAACAAACCTTACAGAGCACGTTGTTTTTCTGGATTTAACTTTTAGGAAGAGAACTAAGGTTCAAAGTTTTCTCATCCAATTAAGTTCTTTTCTTTTTTCAGTCCTTTTAATTCCTTCTGTACACCAGGAGTGAGGGCTGGGAAGGTCCTTGGAGCTTCTTCATTCAGTATTAGCAACTGGAAATAATAGCATTGGAAGAGCAGCAGTAAGAGCAGAATTCCTGCCAGGGAATTTCCTCTGGCAAGCAGGTCACAGTGGGCTGTCTGTGCCATTGAAGCTCTAGAGATTTGCCACCACTGTTCAGATCAAGGAGAGGAAAGCAAATAGAAAAAATTCCTGTATAGTTATGATATTTGTACCTGTAAGTGTAATGATTATTCAAATATTCTTTTGTAGGGTTTTGAAACATCTTCACTATTGAAGATTTCATGTGTATAGTTTCTTGATTAGCCCATTTTCCTACTCTGATAACTGTGAACATACTTTTTTACAGGACACGGGCTTACGCATTCTGCTGTAGTCACTGTGGCTGTGTAAATACTACCCACTGGTGAGGTGCCTTCCAAGATGGTCTAGGTCTGATACTCTTCAAAAAAATCCTCTTTACTGTGGAAAAATCCCCCTTTGCTCTGCTAATAGTCAAAGAGCAGTTATGATGCTGTACTATTACTTGGTCCCTCTTACCAAGACAAGGCACTTCCGTTTAGCTTAGTGAGGCGAGGTCAGTATCCGCACACATATGAGTTCAAGTCCCAGGGGGGCATCTCACATATTCAACTATTATGATATATTTTTAACCTTATTCTTGGAACTTTTCTGATGGTGGCAGACAAAATATCTACATATCTTCCTAAAGAAACTCTAACACTTTGATCTTATTTTTCAACCTTAAAGCTGATTTGTAAGCACACCAAGGTGCAATTTGAACTATGCTCATGAAAATCATGATCTTAGCTTGTTCACATTATATTATGTGTAGATGCACTGGAATTTTGTATATATTGTGTTAGTTTTTCTGTTGACAACCAAATCCTACCAGAAATAGAAGATTCTGATTACAGGATCTTATTCTGCATGTACTACTTTATTTAATTTTAAGAAAGCTGTGAGGTAGAGCTATTACAATTCGTATTTTGTGGCTAAAATGGTAAAACAGAAATTTAGAAATTACAAATGGAAGCATAGCAGTATTTAGTGATTTCTTGTCCCCAACATGTGTTTGCCTTGTAATTGTATTACCATGTCTTCTCCTTTAGTGAAATCTTTATTCTATAGTATCAAAGTCTCTGGTTAACTTTGATAATACAAGTGAAAAGGATTGACATCAGACCACAGCTCTCTTACTATTCCTGTACAGTTAAATTTTTACTAGAATCCAGGCAATGAGAAATACGCCAGCACATATGAAGTTCAGCAAATACATAAAAATACTAGTGGAGAATGAGACAAAACAAATCTGAAGGCAGATAAATTGCAACTTTTACTTAGAACAGGAATCAGTCTTATCCATGAAGGCTTGTTCATCCAGAAGTGAATCTTTACAAAAGAATACCAAAAAAATGTATATTTGGGAAGACAGTGAACTTGAGTAGGGTATTAGGAAATTGATGCATAATAGTTCAAACAACTGTGAGTGAGAACTTCCACCACACTCTTGTGAACCACCAGGATTCACCTTATCAGGATATTTGGGAAAATTGTAGGAAATCTAAATTATGCTATAAGAATAGTGAAATAAAATGGACAGTCATTTATGAAATCCTGAGAATTTTAAAATCAGAATTATTGATATTATTTATAAAGATTTATTTATTAAATAAATAAATACAGGGTCTCACTCTGCAGCTCATACTTACAGTGATCCTCCTGTCTCAGGCTACCTAGTCCTGGGATCACAGGCATGCGCCACCATGCAGCCTTTTGATGGCTGGCATAGTGTGGGGCCAGCATGGCATACAGTGCTGGAGATTGAAGCCAGGTCCTCGTGCTTGCTAGGCAGGCAATTAGAATGCTGAGCTATCTCCCCGGCCCTTTAAAAATCACAATTATTAACATATATTCATTTCCTACTATTTCTGGCCAACCACTTGGGTGTGGGATAGTGGTAGAAATTGGAACAATATAGATGAAAAATAAACAGCATATTCTGTAGAAAAGTACATAAGGAGAGCTTGGGATTGTTCTTTGGACCTAATAAACTCATTTTGAAGATTGATTTTTGGTCAAATGATTTTCAATCTTGTTCTGAGAAAGAATCTTATTAGCTTATGATCAAAGCATAGATATATGACTAGGAGTATGGATACAGTCATAGAAGAATTAGAAACATATAGAAATTGCTCAATTAACTTTTCAAAAGACATGATCCGTGATATCAGAAGCAGAAAGTTGTTCTTTAGGGGTTTGAAATGTCAAGAAATCATCTTTTGCACGACAAAATGATGCTTTCAATCTCTGTACAATCATCTTTAATGAAGCTAGATTTTTATATTCTTTACCTGCATTGTGCAGCCAGAGAGTCTTCACCAGTATTTCATCAAATATTAGGTTGTAGATTTTTTCTTTTTTTTAATCTTGGAAGAAAACCTCAAGAACTCATGCATGATAGACAAATGCTTACCATGAAGTAGCACCCCAGCCCTCTCTACTGCTTTTTACCAGTCATTGTTACTATATAGCATTCAAAGGAAACACCTTGTTCTCATCTTGTAGTGATTCCTTAGAAGTATGCTTAGAGTTTGCCTATACGTAGGAAAATTCAAAAATCAGTATAATAGCTAGGGAAACTGCAGAGCATAAGGAACTCCTCATAGTTTTATCTCTGTAATCACAATCAAATTTATGTGACTGTGGAGGACAATAAAGGTATTTAAAGTAAGAGGAAAACAGCCTAGGTGTCTCTGAAATTGCTGGACAAAAAACTTGCATCTACATAAATTTATGTACTCTAGTTTAAGAGTTGTGACTTTTTGAAGTGATTGAGTACAGCTCAGCAATAGCACTTATGACAGTCTGGAACATCCAAGATTAACACATAAAATTGGAGTCCAGGGTACTAGGGAGTTCAAGACACTTTAAAATCACATCTCATGCACCTTTCTTTTTTTAAATTTAATTTAATTTTGAAAAGTAAAAACAAAAGCAAGAAAAAAATCAGAAACAAAGACAGAAACAGGGTAACA
>NW_004524642.1:7121099-7136457 GCF_000260255.1 Octodon degus
AAAGCTCATTTTAATGGATTCCAAAAAGTCTATGCTAGAGTTCAGTGCAGGAATCAAATCGCCATTTCATCTTCTAAATAAGTGGAAGCATTTTTTTTTAAAATATATCCTTTAACATTTATAACCTCAAAAAGGAATTTATCAGTTAGATTACAGTGATTTGTGAATCTCCTTAGATATTTTACTAGAATTATTTGTGAGCTTGGTATAAGAATTCAATTCTATAAAGTAGTAGCTCATGGTTTTGGACATATATTTCCATTAAAATCCCTTATAGTTTTTTTTTTACCTTATCTTTGGAAATCTAGAATAATTATAAAATTGCTCCTAGTCAAATTGTATAAATTCTAGGATGATTTTTCCCAGCAAGTTTCTTTAGTATCCACACAGTGGATCGCTATTTCTTTGTCAGTTAATGTTAAACGAAGACTACAATTTCATTTTATAATAGTGTCATGGGGTTCTGAGCAAATTGAACATTTATCAGCTTGTAAAAAAGTTCCGTGTTTTAAGGATAATTTTAATCTTTATTATTACTCTGTTTTCTATGAAAGTATATTTAGAACACTCCATGTCTTCCTCTGAATTGGGTTATCTGGCTGTGATGTCACATGTGGTGCTTTATCTGCCCCTTATAATAATTGAAGCTCAATTTGCCTGGCTCTGTCAAGCCAGTTTGTTATTTGACACACTCAGGAAGAGGACTGAGGTGATGAAATGCAAGCGTAATATAGCCAGGAACATGGGCTCATCTTTGCTGCCACTCTCTGATTCATCTTCTTTGCTTGACAGTTTTGTCTTAAGTTCGAGTTTTTTTTCTGGTCTCGGAACAGCAATATTTTGAGACGCCACCAGTTTTCTTATTTATACATATTGAGTGTGTATATTCCTCTTCAAATGTGTATGAAAACTCATTCACTGGAATCTATTCAAATTCCAGGAGAGTTAATGCCCTCTGGATTGGTTATAGGAATGTTTTCTGACAAAGCAAAAATATCACAATTAATGTGGAAGTTGATGAGAGAAAATATATTCCTTATACAATGCCATGTCACAACTCAGTACAAATTTAATTGTTTAAAGAAGTATTTATGGGCTGTGGAGATAGCTAGGTGGTCCGAGCTCCTGCCTGGTAAGCGCAAGGACCGGAGATTGATTCCCGGTAGTGCATGTGTCACCATGGAAACCCGGACATAGGGTGCTTGTCACAGAAACTTGGGTGTGGTGGCCCACGCCTCTAGTCCCGGCCCTGAGGAGGCTGAGACAAGAAGATCACTACGAGTCAAAACTGCGTAGAGAGATCAAGATCCTCTACCAAATAAATAGATAAATAAAAGATTTTTAAAGAGAAATATTTGTTTGTTTATATCATATGACAGTTTTTATAGATAAGAAGTCTGAGTCATAAAAAATTGAAATTGTTTATCAATTTCTCCTAAGATATTGGCAGGCTATTCTCTCACTGAGGACATGAGTTTCTTTACCGGTTTATGCCGGTATTCACAGAAAGTATTCCCGGTTGTTGAAGACTCACATCTTATGCTGCTTGCTGGAGATGGCTTTCAGCTTGTCGAGGCTCTCACGCTCCTTTCCTGCCTTCCTTTTCCATCTTCAAAAAATATAAAGGGGAATGTTCCTCACAATGAATTGCAACCAGGTTTGAATAGTTCTTCCAAAACGCCACAGTCTTTTTTAAAGGCTTATCTGATTATGTCAGTCCCACCTGAATTAACCATTTTCTAAAGTGAACTTTAATTAACTAATTTATTTATTTATTTGATACAGGGTCTCACTATGCAGCACAGACTCATAGCGATTCTCCCGTCTCAGCCTCCCAAGAGCTGGTATTACAGGTATGCACTGCCACACTTGGTTTCAGTGGCTGGCACAGCTTGGGGCATGCATGGCTTGCAATACCAGTGATGGAACCCGGGTCCTCGTGCTTGTCAGGGTCTGGACTGTTTGCCATCCCATGGACTATTTGCTCACATTGGTTGGGGAGAAATTACATAGGACAGGTGTAGCAGCACTGGCCTGGAGGTCGCTGTAGAGCCATGTTGGCCTTACATACCTGGTGCCAAATGGATATTGCAGTACTTAGTAATTGTATGGCTGCAGTAACAGAAATAAATAAGCAGACAGGATGGTTCAGTGGTTTCTGTAATATGGGACAGCTTTTGCTGTTGTTTCCTTAAAAACAAAGTATATAAATGAAATATGGAAAAGTAGAAGTTACTGGCAAAATTGTGGGTTTAGTCTGAACTTTCATGTGTGAGATGCTCTCAAGCACTGCAAATACCTTATCAATATTTTTAAAAGGATAAAAATGGAAATAATATGCTTCCTGAATCTGACTTTGGAGCCTAAATTGTATGTTTAAAAGAAAAAAAAGCTCATTATCAAATAAATAGTAACTAAGGGGAAAACTCTAGAAAATGGCTTGGAATTTGACAGATTTAAAACTTGGTATTATGTGAGAAAATAAAAGTTCTTGAAGACTGTCTTCATGTGGCAATTCCAAGGAGGACACGCCTCTGGACATCCCAGACGTGCTCATTGTTCTCCATCTTGATGCGCACTCTTTTAGGTTGAACACTTAAGAGCTTGAACTTGGAATTCCTGTTAGGAGAAGCGGTATCATTTTACCTTTACACCAAACTCCCAAACAGTAATCTACTTCTTTCTAAATATAATCGATCTTTACTTTTATTAATTTTGGATTCCAGCCTTTATCTAAACTATTTTTTTTTCTGGCTCAGGTCACCCTGAGGGCAGGACTGGCGTAATATGTGGAGCTGGGGAATCAGCCCCTGGCCCCCTGCACCTGCCTAAGCCTGCCTAAGCAGGCACTTTAGTAAACTTTGTCTATTGAGTTGGGTTTGAAACCCGATATTGATGTTGAGTCTGAGGTATGTAGTGTGATGTGACATATGTGCTCTTCAAATGTAAGCAAATATAAAATTCAACAGTGACCTTAAGAAAAATCACAGTTATTATAGATTACATAAAATCTCATGGTCTTTGACTTCTTTATATTTACCTCTTGACTATACAAAGTAAATATGCATCTATGTATATCCAATTACTAATGAAGATATTCATTCATGCAGATTATTTATCCATATGGCATTAATATATGCTAGATTCCTCCAGTAGCATAAGCACAATGAAATTTAAAATTTTTACTTTAAAAACTTTGCTTTGTGGGCTCATAGGAGTTCTTTGGATTTTGTGATTAGAAAGTTGTCAGGGACTTGCAGAGTGAATTTTGAGTAATAAACTGCTGGTAGGACCAATTGGGCACAAGGTTAAAGGTAGATATTATTTCTATATTGATGTTTGACAAAACAATTGATGAATCTATCATGATTTTAAAACTTCATGCTTATTGGAATAGGAAAAGATAATCTTTTTAATGAGTCAAAAGCCACAAATAAATAAAGGATTTGTGCTGTAATCCATTTATTTTCAGACTTTTGACTTTCTTATGGTGCTATTCATTCATCTAACTCAAAATTGGGCAGAAAAGTACACTTTACTAGAAAAAAAAAAAAAAAAAAAAAAGAGGGCCTGGGGATATAACGGAGAATTTTCTTATATTTTCCTTTGACTGAAGATTTGCAAAGTACTGCTTAGAAAATTCGTTTACATTGCTTTTTTTTACAATTATGTCACATAATAATCATGTTAAATAAGGAATTCTTTGTTAAATCTACCTCCTTGTGCAATTTTGTGCATTGCAGAGTCAAAAGATAACCAGTTTCTTAAGGTTATTATAGTAAATTTTACGTGAGTTGGCATAATAATACATATATATTATATATTTGGTAAAGTGTCAGCTTGGACTCGTAGTGATCCTCATGTTTTCAGCCTCCCTAGCTCTGAAATTGCAGGTGTGTGTTACCACACCCAGTCTTGGTGGCCGGGTCAGGATCCTCAGGGACATGACTGGTGTGACATGTGGTGCTGGGGACCAAATCCAGGTCCCTGCCCTTGCCTAGGCAGGTGCTTAGTCCACTGAGCTATCTCTCTGGTCCTAATCTTTATTTCTATACAAAGAATATTCATATTTGATTTCTTTAATCTACTCTGATTTGAATTGATTTGACAATTAGGCAACTCATACAGAAAACGATCAGGAAGAGTTACTGGATAAGCTGTTTGACATTTTATGATATGGACATGGTTTGTATTCATAAAAAATGATGAAATTTCGGTGAAATATTAGTTCTTTGGTCTCATCACCTTAGTTTTTTAATAACTGTATGACTGAAGGGAGCCAGAATGAAAATATCATATTGAAGCATTTTCTCCAAATTGCAGTAGTTGGAATAAATAATTTCTTAATTTAAATTTTTTATGTGCAGTTATTTAAATAGCAAATACTGCTTATAATATAAATTTGTAACTTTTATTCAGCCTTATTATATTATCACTGTAAATAGAAAATATCTGTGTAAGTAGTAAAATAATAAGTTTATAATCACTTGATCAATGCACTCAGAAATATGATTCAGAATTACAATGTCTTGGAATGTGTTTCCTGAAGATAGAGTCTGGGAAGATCATTTTTGCCCTTGTGATTTTTAAAAATAAGCTTGTAGAAGCAAAATAATGGAATAAGCGAAGAAGATAATCTCAGGGATCAGCTTCACGGTGATCTCATGTGATCTTCTGAAGCACTGATTCCATCCTAGATCTGGCATCTGTAGAATTATAGGACTGAAGGGAGCCACGATAAAATTATGAGGTTGAAGCTTGAAGCATTTTCTCCAAATTGCAGTAGTTGGAATAGCAGTTTGAAGTCAGGATGAAAAGTTCTGTCTTATGTTCCCCATAGTCAGTCAGGGCAGGTTGAAACTGAGGAATAGATAATGTGGCTGGGCAAGAAAGTGAGTTTATTTCCATGTCCTGTAGAGAGAGGTTAACAACGACAATGCTTGTTTGGAACATGCCCTCTCATGATGTAATTCTGGGGCTATTCTTGGTTAGAGCTTCAGGCCAATTAAGGAGTCCATCATCATCTACCAAAGCAGATGTAGACCTTAGGGAAGGATCTACAGGGCATTCAGAGTCTCACTACTAGATCGGACTTATAGTGATCTACCTGTTTACAGCCTCCCAAGAGCTGGGATTACAGGTGTGTACTACCATGCCCAGTCTCAATCGCTGTCTCAGGACGCCCCAGGGTTGGGCCCAGTACTGCAAGCCTGGGGATCGAACCCTGGCTTCCTGTGCCTGCTTGCAGTTGCTTTAATCTTCTGGGCTATTTGGCTGCCCCAATATATATTTGAATTACATTATGAAGTTTTTCTCTTCTGTTCAGCTAGTCTTCATGAATCCTGTGTATCATTCGCTTTTCCATTATTAGACAAAAATACCTGGCACACCCAACCTAAAGGAGGAGAGGTTTATTAGGGCTCATAATTTCAAAGGATACTGTCTATAGTCAACTGTCTTCAATACAGAAACCTGATGAAGGACATCATAGATGTAAGCTACTCATTTCACAGAATCTAGTACACAACAGAAGAGCTAGGGACTAACAGACCTGATACCAGATACAATCCCTAAGCCCATTCCTTCATGACCCATTTCTCTCAACTGGCCCATGGCACCTGACAGCCTACTCAGGTGTGAGTTAATCCACTGATACAGGTATTGCTCTCACAATCCAGCCACCTCTCTAGCAGTCTCTTAATCAAAGCCAAGATTAACTCGCACAGTTTGCTTTGGGGCCATTTGGCTGAGACAGAGCCAGTGAGATTGCCACGCTCATATATTTAATCATTTCTCTACATATATCAGGATTTGTATCAAATTTTCTACTTCTGTTTGAGGAAATGTTGCTGGACATTGATAAGTATAACTTTTGGGGGCCATTTAGTGCATTTCTGGCTACATGGTCACTTGGCATCCCAATCTAAAATGTTAGTTCAAAGATCAGAAGAAGCACGGAGCCTTGGAGAAATAGCTCGGTTGTCTAAGTGCCTGCCTGGCCAGCCCAAGGACCCAGGTTTCATCCCTTGTATCACATGTTGTGCTGACCCTGAAACCTTGGGGGCTCTGTGCTAGCCACCAGAATTAGGCATGGTGGCACACACCAGTAATCCCAGCACTGGAGAGTCTGAGACAGGAATTTTACTGTGAGTCTGAGCTGCATAGTGAGATCCTGTTCCAAATAAACAAACAAAAAACCAACCAACCAAATAAATAAATACAATTTCAGGAGTATGTTAGAAACTGTTTAGTGTTGGGTTTTGGAATAGTCTGTAGATTTCTGGTAAACACAGTGTTATCATGTTCTATTAGAGTTTTGTACTGTGGCAATCCTACTTATACTTGATTGGTCCAGACCACTTTACTAGTAGGAGTGTGTGTGTGTGTGTGTGTGTGTGTGTGTGTGTGTGTGTGTGTTTGCACATGCAAGTGCACATGTGCATGCTCTATACACTCTTAATTCCAATGGCTGTGAAAGGCTGTAAACTTCATTGATATAAATGGCTCTAACTTATGATAGCTTTCTTTCTCATTTAATGAGATTCATATTTCTTTCTAGGGAATAGAGAAAATATGCTTCTTCATGGTAACACAATGAAATCCTACCTAGAATTTTATCAAAATACAGAGTTATTTAAAAAATTATTATTGTACTTGAAGAATTATAATTTTGCTCTTTTGTGAGCTGGGATAGCTTTTTTTTTTTCTCTGAATGCAATACTTCAGGTTCTTTTCTCATGGATATCCAATTTCTTGATCAATGAGTTCTGAGAACTAGCTTAGAGTTTAAAACTGAATAATTGATTTGAAACTTCCCCTTGTGGCTTACCTCAGCTTTATGATGCTCCAATCTTTGATCTCTTTAACTACTTTTATTCCTCAACAATTTCCTTAGTTTTCCACTCAACTATCCTCTAAAAACCTGGTTTCGCAAGTCTTCTCCAAAGACTCCATTAGACCAAGTTCTCTGGTTGCCATTTCAATCCAATTTAATTGTAATTACATCATCTTGCTCACTGTTTTGTATAGCTCCTTCTCAGTATCAGAATCTCTCTTTTTTCTTATTAAATTTTTTATTTGACATAGCAGATTTTCTCGCAGTGTGAACTTGATATTGTCTTACATTTTGATATTTTTAAAATTATATTCAGTTCCTAGTCTTTTGCTGGGTTTGAATAGCACCAGGAAGAAATAAGCATTTCTAGTGATACTAAGAGGAATTCTAACTTAGCAATTTGCTTTAAAATTGTTTACAGATTTGAACTGCATAGCTTTTAAAGGCCTTACTGGGTTTCAACAACAGTCACTCAAGGTCGCAAACCTTATATCCTTTAAGCCTGTGAAATGTTCTCATATAAACAAATGCTTTCCTTACACCTTGAATGTTTTGGCTTTTTCCATGGTAAAACATGCCAAAGACTGCCATTTTCTTCCTGCCAACACTAAAGAAATCTTTATTTTTATTATTATTCAGTACTGAACAATCTAACTAAACATTTCATTGTTAGCACTCTTAGCGTAACTTCTTGTGTGTCAGAAAGGCTTCTAAAGGAGACAAAGACACAAGACAGTCTCCAAGTGATTATCTGGCAGATTTCATTCATATGAATGAAAATCAAGGAAGCAGGATAGGGTGGTATACACACCACATCTGGTTTCCTTGGCCAGATTAGGGCCCAGGGCCAACACGCATGAGGTACAGGGATTGAACATCGGTCCTTGAGCTTGCCAGGCAGATGCTTATACTGCTGAGCTATCTCCAGGCCAGTTTGTGTTATAATTTGAATGTTCAGTTGCTTCAAATATCCTTGGGCTAAAATTTGGTCCTCATGGTTCCATGCTTCCGAAGTGTTGGCACCTTTAGGAGATACAGACCCTGCAGGAAGTCCTTATCTTATCAGGTCCTTACCACATTGTTAGATTGTTGGACCTCTCACCTTTCTTTCTCTGGATCTTTAGCTGCTAATATAAACAGTTTTATTCCAACTTGTGCTCTCTCTATAGTCTATTCTCTAGCTGTTGGCTCACTCCAGAATTGTAAACCAAAATGAACCTCTTCTCTGTAAAAAGTAACTATATCAGGTATTTCATTGTTGTCACAGCAGGGTGACTCAGCTGAAAAAGAGGCTGAAAACAACCACCAGAGGAAATTCTTCAGTATGGACAGCAACACAGCCTTCATGCAAGTAAGAAAATGTAATTTGTTACGTCTTATGAGTCAGCTATTTATCAAAATGGTAAAGAATGGAGTTGAAAAGACACAGCTTCTAAGAGGAATCAATCCATTTGACTGAGGAAAATTTTTCTTCAAGGCAGTATCTGTGAGTCATAATTAACCAATATTCACAGCTTTGGGGGAGTGGAGGGAGTGAGTGAGCCCATCTATTGGTCAGAAATACCCGTCATACAGATACAATAACAGATACCTAGAAGGAAATGTTTAATTTAGCTTATGGTTTTAGGAGATCCAGTACATGATTTTCAGACTTCAGTGAAGAACTTATAGCAAGCGCGTAGTGGAGCAAAGATGTTTCTTTCATAGTGGCAGGGAAGCAGAGCTGAGAAAGAGTAGCAAACAAGAACAGGCCATATATGCCTTCATGACTCAGACATACCCAGGAGTGTATGATTAACTAATCTGCTAAGGGTTTCTTAATCCAATGAAGGGTACACATCAGTACTAACATTCATAATTCACCACTTCTCAACTTTACAAACAAACATATCTTACACCATAATCAATTTTCATGAGTTTACTTAAAATAGTACAGCTTTCCTCTGTATAACCAGAAGGGCAATAATCAGTTCTCCAACATCCCAATAGTTCCAGTATCCCAAGGTATAAAAACAAAAGGTAAACTTCCCCATCCCAAGTAGGAAGGGTAGGGAATAGAAAAGAATCGGAACAAAGCAATACTCAGACCTAGCAGGGCAAGAATTAAGACCTGTAGCTATATGACTGCAGCACATGGCGGTGACATGAATTTCAAAAGTCCTGGGCAGGGCTAGAGATACAGCTCAGCAGCACAGTGTCTATCTGGCAAGCACAGGGTCCAAAATAATAATAATAATAATAATAATAATAATAATAATAATAATGCTATAAATAAAATACTTGGCAGCCCCAGCCTTAAAGTCTCACTGATTTCAGCCTACATTGCCTCTTTCTTGGAGGAAGCAAGCCTTCCACTTCTGCCTGCAGTTTCTCTGGTATCTCTGACTGCCAGGGGTCTACACAGAGCTTTCGCTTCATTTCCACAGCTTTGTGCACTGTCCAGTTATGCCTTGTTTGACTGGTCTCATATGATTTTCTTCAAGGTTTAGTGAAAGCCTTCCAGACCTTACAATGCTTGTATTCTATATCTACTAAATATAGCATCTCATGGACCACATGACAGTCAGCTGCCCATGTGAGCAGTGGCTGGGCCCTTGTGCAAGTTGAGTACAGTAGTGTCTGATTGTCTGGCTGGCTGAACACAGTGAAATAAACCCCAAGGAGACCATTATTTAGGAGCCTTTTCTCAAATTTGGATATGAGGGGTTCTTGTCTAATGTGAAAGGTTTATATTTTATACTTTTAATCACGTGATGCTTGGAGTCTTAATCCTTTCAAAATATCTTTCTTCTTAATGTTATATAAGGAACTTGATTTCTTTTTAGTGGTGATCTCTTCAGCAACCACACATTCTTTAGCACTGTCTTCAAATAGCACCTTTTGAACCATAATTAAGTTTTCACCTCTTTTGTCTCAGCTTTCTATGGACTTTATGCCATTGTATAAAACATATGACTGTCATCTACCTGGCCATGGAGTTATTTTTCTGAACCATAGCCTTTTGGACTTAGCTTTTACTATCTGCATTCTTACCAGTACTCTGGTCATTTGGTCCCCAACAAGAACCATCCACAAAACTGTTCACACCATTCTAAGGCTTTAGCCTGCATGTAGAAGCCTTTACAAACTCCTCCCATAAATCAGCTCTGAGGATTTATAAGTGACATGGTCAGGTATAGTCATAGGAATGATCTAATTTTTTAATACTAATTTTTTATTAGTCAGAAATAACTATAATAGGGGCTGGGGAGATGGCTCAGTGGAATAAGTGTTTCCCTGGCTAAGTCAAAGGCCTGAGTTCAATCCCTGGTTCTGCCAAAAAAAAAAAAAAAAAAAAAACTATCACTAAGATACAATAGTTTAATGCATAACTTTATGGAGGAAAAGTTTTAGAAAATTGAGCATATATTCAGTAGAGTCCAAGGAAGAAGCCTTATGGCAAGAGGCAATGGTAGAATGACCCTGCTTGGCTGGCAAGCTAGCAGAGAGACAATGCTAGAGAGGGATAGACCAGGGACTATCCAGACTACCTGAGACCATAGTGCCAGCACTCACCATAAACAAGAAAGAGTGTGCTTCACTAACATTTTTAGATGTTCCTAAGTTAATGAATATATCAGCACTAAGGGCTACAGTGCACTGCCTCTAATGGGAATCTGAATGCTGCACTAGGTGCATTCTCTGAAGAGATTTTCCCATGCACAGGTCAATCTTTCAGCTGCTCAGGTCTGTATAACTATAGCAATTGAAGGATTCCAGGTGAACAAAACACATCTGAAGTAATCTTGTTTGGTTCCTGTTGTTCAGATAGAATATCCCCACTACAAATTACTCAGATGATTGTCAATCTTCACTTTCACTATGGGCTTTGAAATCCTATACATTAGCTTTGTTCATATTATACTGTGTAAAATGAAGATGTGGCTATTATCCTGTTATTTGAGTCATCCATGGTGTATAACTGGGGCCCCAAATTGGTTTTCTTTTCTTACTTGAATGAATCAATTTACCTGTTTAAATTGATCAAAGCCAGCTTTCAGCTCTAGTATATTGGTCTGTACCTGAGTGGGATTGGTTTTTCTGCACGACGCCAAACAGTTTAGATGAAATGCTAAACATCAGATTGCTTAGATGAAGAGTGTGCCACACCACTGTCCGACAAAACTAACAAATAATTTCTCCCACTTTTTCAAGTCGTGATGAGTAATGCAATTGTTTTTATTTAATCTCTGCCTGCCGTTCTTGCTCCTCTAAAGGGAGCTGATCTGATCTGACAGTGCTTGTTTTATCCAGGGAAATGCGATTGCCTTCTGGCTCGTTAGGAACACTGGGAAGTCAGAATTAAATGCTGAGACCATACTAAACTGAATTTTCTTTTATTTAAAAATTTAATTCAGAAATTCATACTCTCTTAATCATTTGTACTTTAAAATATGGAAATTTAGATTATAGATCAACAATGTAATTTTCAAAAACTATTACTACAATATTGTATTGGGCTATAAATAAAAATTCATGGTTCATAGAATCAAGGTATTTATCTAGGACACTGGATGATAACATCTATCTGTTCCTATTTAATGCATTAATGTGTTACAGTGTATGTTTAGAATTTGGAGAAAATAATTGTGCTCCTTTGGTTCATTTTTAGCAGGTGGCAATTTTATTACTAAGGAAAACTTACATATAGTACATTTGAAGATTTTCTTTTTTCTAGGAGATAATAGGTTAATTTGTTCACTACTGATTTGAAGTATTTATTGTGTGAGAATTGAAGAAAAATTGAAGTTAAACTTTGATTTACAATGGATTTTATAATGCATGCACTTGCTAAAGCATTTTTTAAAATTTTCCCAATATCTAAGGGAATCTTTCATGTTTTAAAAAATTACACTTTTATCTATAATTTCCAGAAAACAAATATGCTTCCTGTTAGAAAATATCTGTGGAGCATCTAATACTACTTTTAAAAATTAAAGAGTTTATATAGGGGAATAACCACTTTTAATACATTGCCTGTGACTCAAATACTCCTTGTCACTGTACTTTTCAAGACAACCATTGTCATGAATATATCTGAAAGAAGAAATCTTTCAATGGGAAAATTACTATTTAATATTATGCACTGGATTTTGTATCCTCAAAACTTATGCTGAAAGTTGGAAGCAACTTTTAATGTGATTTTATTGAGATGTAGGAAATTGAAAGAGGTAATTAGAATTAAATGAGGTGTTGTGGTCTGGCCCTACCTGATGAAACCGATATCTCTATAAAAACACAGCAAACAAAAGATTATACAAACCAGGACAGGATCCCTTGCTTGGTACTGAATTGGCCCAGGAACCTAGATTCTGGTCTTCCCTCTTTGAGAAATGTGACTAAATAAGTTTATGTTGTTTTAGCCTCTCAGTCTGTGGTGTTTTGTTGACCCCTAGAATACAGTCAGTGATCTAGGCCAGAATTCAGAACCTCAGGATTCTACATTAGATCATTTTCTTCTGACTTGCTATAGAGTGGTAAATACTATCCAGTTTAGAGTAAAACTAATGGTTTACTTACACTTCATGACATCAGGAAAAAATAATAAACACTGGTGATAGAAGGTGGCACAGAAAAATGTGATTCTAAAATTGTTGATTAAATGCTTCATAGGTAGAAGTAACATCATGTGCATTGCTTTTATTTGTTTTCACTTTCTAAAGGTAAGATAGTTTAGGTTTAATATGCATAAATAATATTTGTAACATATATTTTGTATATTATGAATATTCCATATGTGGCACCATTATTTGTTTCACAGAATTAGAAAATGTTACAAATTAGATCTTTTCCATTTCCTCAGAATACCCATTGTTAAACATCTACCATGGCATGTTTTTACAGTTTTGGCCACTGAAGCTAAGTATGCAGGCATTCCAATCAAATATGCTGACAATTAGCTACACTCAAAACCTGCAGCAGTGTGTAGCAGCCATTCACACCAAGGCCAGACAATATGATGGAGTATAGAAAGCAAGTGACATTGTTTTTACTCTTGAGATTTAGTCTAAAAAGGGAAATGAAGGTTCAGTGGGCTATTGCATAATTATTGTGTGTTCATTTACGCAGTTATTAAATTTTCATTGTGATAGGTTACAATTAAAATTATAATATTGTATACAGTTTAAAGTACTGTATAACCTGTAACAATCACAAAAGAGAAGAAACATAAACTTGTTACTTCCTCCAAAATCTGTGCCCCTGAATTTCCCTGATGAGGGTAACATTGAAAAGACAAAGTATTTTGCATCTATTGGGTTCTCAAGTACCAATTTTTGGGTCACAAGGTGCTTCTATAACATTTCACATTTTTTATACTAAACCTTCATCCCCTACAATCATTTTCCAGTATACTATTTGTGACTTTGTTTCTTTTAGTCAACAATATCTTCATCATTCTTCCAAATTGTTGCATGTAGCTATGGTTCATCTATTAACTTTTACATGGTAAGGTCTTAATGTTTAATTCTTTTTAAAATTAGAGATGTGATTCACATACCACAAATTTCTTGTTTTTTTGTCTTTATGATTTATTGAAGCATAATGCTAAATAATTTTGAAGTATATAAGCTGAAGAGCTACACCTGCTGAATCTCCAGCACAAGCCTGGCATGTGAGTGAGATCTTGAGCTGTGCTATCAGGACCCCTCTGAACCTCTCCAGAACCAGCCTAGGCCTGGCCTATGTGTGAGAATTTCTGCTGCACTCTCTGTATCCCTCCAGACTGGGCCCAACCTTAGGCCAGTGTGTGAGTGGAGAGCTTGCATGTTCTCCTGAGCCCAATCAGTACTTCTCGACCCAGCCCAAGCCCGGCTTGTGAGTGAGACCTTCAGCTGTGCTTGAAGAACTCCTACAAACCCCTGCAGAACCAGTGTAGGTCATGCATGTGAGTGAGATCTTCAGTCTCACTCTTTGGACCCCTCCAGACCCAACCCAGCCCAAGCCCAGGTCCTGCATGTGTGTGGAAGATCTTTCCCCCTGTGCCCAGTGGATCCCTCCAGATCCAGCCCAAGCCCAACTTGTTGCAGCAGGAACAAGCTGAGCACAGCAGCCAGACCCAAGCCAGGCACAACTGGATAAATTCAAACTTCATAGATCTGCAACCGGTAAGCTGAAACACTTTGCTAGATGCAGATCTATAAGAGCATCCTCCCTCATTCTCTGTTGACTGAGAGAGGGGACAAAAGGTAACCAGGATGAAATAGTCCACCTGGAAACCAACCTGGTACATCAAGGGGAGGCAATCAGACAGAACTTAGGGGAACTAACTTACATGCAAATTCCCAATTTAATATCTGCTTAACCATATAGACATGATGATTGCTCTTACTATCTAAAACTACAAAACTAGCCCAAGCCTGGAGTGTGAGTGAGAACTTCAGCCATGCTCTCGGGACTCCTCCGAACCCCTCCAGCACCAGCCCAGGCCCAGTGTGTGAGTGAAACTTCTTCCACGCTCACGGGACCCCTCCAGACTCAGCTTAAGCCCAGGCCTAGTTTGCGTGTGGGAGAGCTTTCGTGCTCCTCTTTGCCTTCTGTATCCCTCCAGACTCTGCCCCGGACTGGCGTACAGACCTGGTGTGAAAATCTGCAGCTGAAGTCACTGCAGAGAGGCTACAGGCCAAACGACCCAGAAAATCTAGGAGCAGAACATCTTGCCAGAAGGGCACAACAGGTTCACTTCCAAAGGCCCCAGCAAGAAGAAGCTCAGCACAGAAGGCAAACTGAAGCCAGGCACAACTGGATGAATTCAGACTTCATAGATCTGTATCTGGTAAGCTGAGACACTTTGCTAGACCCAGATCTATGAAAACCTCATCTGTCTTACTCTCTTGACTGAGAGAAAGGGGAAAAAGGTAACCTGGGTGAACTAGTCTGCCTGGAAAACACCTGGTACATCAAGGGGAGGCGAATGGACAGAACTTAGGGTAACTAACTTAAATGCAAATTCCCAATTTAATATCTACTTAGATACATAGGCAAAATGATTGCTCTTAGTTTCCAAGATACAAACCTACTACTTACAAAAGTTTGTCAACTGCATAATATCATTATCGATTATTAGTGTTTCTTACTGTAGTTCTATAGTTATACAAAACTATAACTGTTTTAATCACATAATCTCTTTTGGATAAGAATTTCAGTAGGTGCTAAGGTTATATCTATATCAAAGCTCTACACAAAAGGTCAGAGGATATTGTTATACAAAATGATAAAGAGAAGCAGCAAAATGCAATCACAGGCTCCTAGCCCACACAGAAAAAGTTCAGAAGACACTAGCACAGAAGAAATTTGGAATCACACAGCTGAAAATTCTGAATTAATAGTGTCTGAAGTAAAGAATCAAATGCAGAAAGGTACAGAGGTCCTCAGATCAGAAATAACTTATGAAATAAAAGGAAAATCTCTGAATTAATAGAATCTCAAGTAAAGAATCAATGGGAGAAACAGAGGAAATCAGTTCAGAAACAATCTCTGAAGTAA
>NW_004524642.1:7138152-7139094 GCF_000260255.1 Octodon degus
CAGATGAAATTAAACAAGAAAATGAACAATATCTACAATTCAATGAAAATTCAAGCACAATTTATCGGAATTTAAGGGATGCAATGAAAGCAGTTCTTAGAAGGAAATTTAAAGCTGTGAACTCTCAATAAGGAAAACAGAATGAAACAAATAAACACCCTAATGCTGCACCTCCAACATCTATAAAAGGAAGAGCAAATCAAACCCAATGACCAAGAACAGGAAGAAACCATAAAGATTAGAGCAGGAATTAATTCAATTGAGATGAAGAAAACAGTTCAAAGATTTAGCAAATAAAAAAAGCTGATTCTTTGAAAGACTAAATAAAATTGATAAGCCCCTGGCTAACATCATCAAAAAGAGGAAAGAAAAAACTCAAATACAAGAAATAAACAATGAAAAATGTGAAATTTCCACACACCCAGTGGAAATTCAGAAGGTCATTAATAGATACTTTGTGAATCTTACTCTCACAGAATAGAAGACACAGAAGAAATGGACATATTCCTAGAAAGAAACAAATTACAAAACAGAATGAAGATATAAGAACTCCCAATAAGCCAATAACAGCCAATCAAATAGAAAATGTAATAAAAAAACTGACCAACAAGAAAAGTCCATGTTCTGATGGATCCACAGCTGAATTCTACAAGAAATTTACAAAACATATAAGCCTTATAACCCTTACACTCTTAAATGAAACTGAAAAGGAAGCAATCCTCCCAAAATCATTCCTGGAGGCAAGTATAATGCTGATACCAAAACTTGGGAAAGACTCAACTAAAAAAGAGAACTACAGGCCAATCTACCTCTTGAACATAGATGCAAATATCCTCAATAAAATCCTAGCAAATAGAATACAGAAAATCATCTAGAAGACTAAATACCATGACCAGGTAGGATTAATTCCACTGATGCAAGAATGGTTCAATATACTCAAAT
>NW_004524642.1:7142047-7143282 GCF_000260255.1 Octodon degus
TCACACAACTACACTATTGAAATGACAATGGAGTATACTCATCTTGGACAAAACTAAACAAAAAAGGGGGATACAAATGAATGACCATTTTGTATCTGTATGTTCAAAATAATTAGGATAGATATACAAATACATGCTTTTAATTCAATGAATAAGAAGATTTTTTTCTAGTAGTGTTTGTGGACAGGATGCCATGTGTGCATCTTGTACAATAAATAATTACTGAAACAAAAACAATGTGCAATGTACTTATTATTGAAACTGTCCTACTGATTGTTTTTGAAACTGTCTCATTGCTATTTTTTCCTCAATAAAATTATTTTAAAAAGAGAAATAACAATGAGAGAGTTTCAAAAGAGGTTAGTACAGCAGTTACAATAATTAATAAATTGCATATTGTTCTCTTTGAAGTTATTCATAGTACAAGATGCAGACATAATATGCTGTCCAGATACTATTAGTCCAAATATTTCCTCTCATTGAATTAAGAAAATATAACTGTAAATCTATCTTATTTTGTATATAAAAATATATATGCATATATGTATATATCATATATATGTATATATATATGATATATACATCTCACTACAAAATGGTCCTCCATTTATATCCCCCCTTTTTATTTTTGTCAGAGATGGGTATTGCATTGCCATTTATATATTGTAGGTGCGTGAATTCAGCAAAATCAACCAATATTGTCCAGTAGTCCATAATAGTAGTGGTTTATCCACAGGACTTTCAATGTCAAAAGTTCTTGACATTATTGCCATTGTTGACAAAAGTTTCCTTTTACAGCTCAGCATCCTAATATGGATTTACTTTTTATACTTTGTTTTTTATACTTTTCTGCTGGATTGTAAAGAACAAGATAAAGTAAGAACTATATAACAAGAAATGTAACTTTTGTATCTGACAAAGTCAGTCAAATCCCCTCAGAATTTATCCTGAAACCCTGTACCACAGTTTGTAGATCGTTTGTCAGTGTCAGCCATGTGGATGGGTCATGGCCATTGCTTGACCAATTTATACTCTTTGAAAGCCTGAGAGAATGTTTTTTCCCCATGTGATTCTCTTCAGGCCCATTATATATCATTGGTCACTTTCCTCTGTGGTCCCATAATCTCCTTGATTAGAAAATTTGGGACACCACTGAGTTACCAGACATTATAGTACGTACAGGTTTGCTTATGTCCTTGAATGGCTAGGCCCAAAATGTTGGTTGTCCTTGCATC
>NW_004524642.1:7144557-7148489 GCF_000260255.1 Octodon degus
GTTTATCTCAGATGCCCATTTCTGGATTGGCTCTTTAAATTTTGCGGCCCTAATGTTTTTTAGTTCTTTATAAATTCTAGAGAGAAGACCTTAGTCTGAATGTTTATTAGTTAATTTTTTTTTTTCAAATTTGTGGGTTTTCTTTTCACTTCCTTGGTAATTTCTTTCAATGTGCAAAATCTTCTCAATACAAGGAGGTCCCAGTAGTTAATTCTTTCAATTGTTACACATTTGATTTGACTTTTGTTCATGAACTCTTTGCCTACCCCTATGTCTTCAAGAGTTCCTTCTACTTTATGTTTCAAGAGATTTAGTGTTTCTGTTTTAATGTTTAGATCTTTAGTCCATTTTGACTTCATCTTAGTGCATGTTGTTAGCCCTTGGTCAAGTTTTTTATTTCAGCATGTAGAGAGCCAAATTTTCCAGCACCGTTTGTTAAAGAGACTATTTTTCAGCCAGAAATCATGTTTTGTCCCTTCTTCTGTGTCGTCTATTGTGTGAGAGTAAAGGTTCTCAAAGTAGCTATTGATAGTCTTCTGAATTTCCACTAGGTCTGTGGATATTACACCCTTTTCATTCCTTATTGCCTTATTTGATTTTTTTCTGTTCTCTTTTCAATGAGGTTAGCTAGGGACTTATCAATTATATTTAAAATTTCAAAGAACCAGCCTTTTGATTTCTTAATTCTTTGAACTGTTTTCTTCGTCTCAATTGAATTTATTTCTGTTCTAATCTTTATGATTTCTTCCCGTCTTTGTACTTTGGGTTTGGTTTGCTCTTCCTCTTATAGATGTTGCAGGTGCAACGTTATGGTGTTTATTTCTTCCCTTTCTTTTTTCCTGACATGTGAGTTCACAAGTAAAAATTTCCCTCTGAGACCTACTTTCATCACATTCCTTAAATTCTGATAAATTGTGCTTGAATTTTCATTGAATTGTAGATATTGTTCATTTTCTTGTTTAATTTCATCTGGGACCCATTGGTTACTGAGCAGGGTGTTGTTTAATTTCCATATATTTATGGGATTTTTCTGTTTTCTTCTCTCATTTATTTCCAGTTTCATTGCACTGTGGTGAGATAATATGCATGGGATAATTTCTGTTTTCTTTCATATACTTATTCATGACCTATGGACCAATATGTGGTCTATTTTAGAAAATGAGCCATGTGCAGCTGAAGAAAATGTGTATTCAGCTGTGGTTGGGTGGAACTCTCTGTATATGTCTACTAAGTCTGTTTGTTCCAAACTCTGGTTGAATTCTGCTACTTCTTTGCTAATCTTTTGTCTGCTTGACCTATCTTTTTTGGATAAGAGGGTGATAAGGTCTCCTGTTAAGATTTTGGTACTGGATATTAGATTTTTTATATCCATTGAGATTTGTCTTATATAGTTGGGTGTTACTGTGTTTGGTGTGTACATATTTATGAGTGTAACCTCTTCCTCTTGAATTTTTTCCCTAACCTATATATAGTATCATTTTTTACTTCATTTGATCATTTTTGGTTTGAAGTTGAGAGTGTCTGAGAACAGGATTACTATCCCTGTATGTTTTCTGAGGTGCTGGGGTATGTAGTATTATTTTCCACCTTTTGATTTTCAGCCTATGAATTTCTTTATGAGTTAAGTGTGTTTTGTACACAGCATATTGTTGGATTTTGTTTCCTAATCTAGTGTTCTTGTCTATTTCTTTTAATTGGTGAATTGAGTCCATTTACATTGATGGTTATATTTGAGATGCTTTGATTTATGATCAGCACTTTATTTTCCCACTGTTGTTTACTCCATTTTACTCCCACTGTTGTCCTGTGTTTAATTGTTTGCCCTACTTAGTGCATTCCTTCTTTTCTCATTCTTGGAGCTCTGATCATTTTGGTCCCTCTTTATAACTTCTTTTAGTAGTCTTTGTAGGGTTGCCTTTGTAATCAGTAAATTCTTTAGTTGTTCTTTGCCATGGAAGTATTTCACTTCTCCATCAAACTTGAAAGAGAGTTTTTCAGAGTATAGTAGCCTGGGATGGAATTTGCTGTCACAGAGTGCTTGAAGTACTTTGCTGCATATTCTTCCTCCCTTCATGGTTTGTTAAGAGAAATCTGCCATTATTCTGATGGATTTTCCTATAAATGTAATCTGCTTCTTTTCTCTAGTGGCTTTCAGTATATTATTCTTGTGCTGGATTTCTGGGATCTTGTCTATTATATGTCTCAATGTGTTTTTAATTGGGTTGAAAGTTTTTGGAGTTCCGTATGCTTCAGTTACACTGAGTGTCAGATTTTTTCCTCATATTTGGGAAGTTTTCTGCTATTACTCTGCCCATTCTCTTTTTATATCATTTGTATTGACTCCTTTTTTCTCATTGTTGCCTATTGGTCTCACATTGTTGATCTTTGCATCGTCTTGCACGTGATGAATTATTTTTTCCTGCATACTCGTTTTTTTAAAAAAACATGTTTTCTTACATTTTCACTAGCTGCGAGAGCCTCGGCCAGAGCTGAAATTGTATCTTCACTTTCACTCAAACTGTTTTGCAAGCTTGTGATTGAGATTTAAATTCCTCTATACCTCTTTGACTCTGCCTCATGTGATCTATTTCTTTCCTGTATTGCGCTTTTGAGGAATACGTCGTTTTCCTAATCTCCTCTATTTTTTTAATCAGTGTCTTCTTGAGAAACAATTATTAATTCTTTCTCTTTAGAGATTATTTCTGATCTGATTTCCTGTATTTGTTTCTGCATTTGATTCTTTACTTCAGACTCTGTAAATTCAGGGATTTCTTTTTTTTTTATTTCAGAGATTAGTTCTGATCTGAGTTCCTCTATACCTTTCTCCTATTATTACTTTGCTTCAGATGCCTTTAATTCAGATATTTCAACTGTGCTAGTGTCCTCTGCACTTGTTCTGGGTGGGCTTTGGGCTTGAGACTCATTGATTCTTCTTTTTGTCATTTTATATAGCACTGTCCTCTGACCTTTGGCGTAGAGCTTTGGCGCAGTTATAACCTTAGCACCTACTAAAATTCAGGTGCCGATCTACTAACTTTGAGTCCATCCTGTTTTGCCTGGCTTGAGTCTGGCTACTGTGCTCAGCTCCTTCCTGCTGCAGACCTTCGAGGTGAACCTGTTGTACCCCTCTGACAAGATGTTCTGCTCCTGGATTAGCTGGGTTGTTTTGGTCCATAGTCTCTCTGCAGGGACTTCAGTTGCAGAGTTTCACCCCAGGCCTTTATGCCTGGCCTTGTCTGGGTCTGGAGGGGTCCAGGGGTTGAAGGAGAGCACAGAAGCTCTCCCACACACTCAGGGACCCTGGGCATGGGCAGGTCTGGAGGTGTCCTGAGAGTGAGGTGGAAGTTCTCACTCACAAGCCGAAGTTGGGCTGACTGTGGAGGAGTGCAGTGGTCCTGAGAACATGGCAAAAGGTCTCACTCACATGGCAGGCCTGGGCTTCCTCTCTAGTGGTCCAGTGGGCCCAGGGGAGTGCAGAAGCTCTCCCACACACTCGCAGACCCTGGGCTTTGGCAGGTCTGGAAGGGTCCCCGGTATTAGTTTCTTAATAAAATTAATTTTTAAAAAAAGTCAGAGAGAGAAACAGAAATTGCATTTAGCAACTCCATCAGTGGAATTTCAGAACATTACCTGCTAAATGTTAAGAACAAATTTTGATCTTCAAAACGCCAAACTTAAGTTTCAAAGCTTAAAGTAATCATGAGGGTTACATTCTTTAATGTTTGTTTTTGAAAAGCAAACCTAGGATTTCTTAGGAAAATAAAGGAAATGACTGTTTCAAAATACAAGAAGATAATATATCAAACATTGTAATCAGTTATTCTTGTGAAAATCTGTTACGTGTGTATTGTTGCATGTTAACCTATTTCTATCATTGTTTCTGATTTTTGTTCTTGCTTTTGTCTTTTTCTTTTAAAATAAAATAATAAAAT
>NW_004524642.1:7148707-7153102 GCF_000260255.1 Octodon degus
ATATTCTTTCTTCTTTTCTGTATAATTCTTGGGATTTAATTCACTGTCACATACTCTGCATGTGTCTAGCATCCTTTTATAATATGTTAAATATCTTTGTTGATATTTCTTTTGCTGAAGCCTTTTAAGCTTTTGATTATTTTTAGGACACATTTTATGGTAATTGTGTGTGTTTGTGTGTGTGCATGTGTGTGCGTGTGTTTGTGTGTGTATGTGTACACCAGGGATCTAACTCAGGAACTTGTGTTTGCCAGGTAGACACTTAAGCCATGAAACTATATCCCTGATCCAGTTCATTGTAATTTTTAAAGATATTTGGAATAGCTCATTCAATGTCTTCTTAAACATAATACAAAGTTGTTCTCAGAAGAAAAATATAAATTCATTAGTTGTATATACATCAGTTATTATTTCCTCTCTGCACAGAAGCATAAATATACCATTGTCTCACTGATATTATTTGTAATTTTTAGCTTAGCCAATTATGAATATCATTGGTAAATTAGTTAGAATTTTCCCTCGTCTTTCCTCTTTCAAAGGCAACATTTTTAGTCCTCTGTCGTTCTACATGGGAGAAAATTATATTCTATTTATTTAGTCTGCATGATTTTACTTAAGATTCTTTTTTTTTTTCCTGTATTTTGGTGATCTGCCTGGTTATAGCCTCCCAAGAGCTGGGATTACAGGCATGTGCCACCATGCCTAGTCTCAATTGCCACCCCAGTGGGCCCCGGGGTTGCGGCTGGCACAGCAGGCCTGGGGATCGAAACTCCAGCCCCTTCTTCTGCTTGCAGATGCTTTAATCCACTGAGCTATTTGGCTGGCCCTTAAGATTCTTATAGATTAATGACTTTAATTGTTTTTCAAAAAGATCCCTGTTATTTTATCTTCAAACAGTTGCTGTTTTAGTACTTCTTGTTTTTCTGGAATTCTATGTAAACATAACTGATCTTATGATCCTTAATTCTTCATATTTTTCAGAAGATAAATGATCACCCATATGTTAATTCTCTAAAACTCTGAATATAGGTTGCCATGGTTATTCTCATGGCAAAATGAATGGTGTAGCTGTGGCTTTATGTTACTTGCCCTGAGATGAAATGGCTTTGCTGTCAAAATGGGCTCAGTTGTGCTGGCCCAGTGCTTGCTGGCCAACCAAAACTGGTCATGGTGGAGCACACCTATAATCCCAGCACTGGAGAGGCTGAGTCTGAGCTGAACAATGACACCCTGTATCAAGTAAATAAGAGTTTTTTAAAAATTAATAAAGTGGTCCCAGTTTAATTAATCTGTAGAAGTGGAAAGATCAACAATTTTAACAAAAAAAGTATCAAAGTAAGAAACTTGAAAAGTTTGCTAATTCCCTCCTTGACTCAAGGTTTTTCCACCTGAAGGTTAAGAAGGACTCAGAACCCAAGGAACCAGGCAGTTCTAGGGGACCTGAATGACCCTCTGGTTATAGTGAGGAAGAAAATATGTACAGAAATTTAGAAATCAAACAAACAAGGGTGGGGCAGTACAGCCCCTTCCTGGCATGCACAAGGTCTTGAGTTCAATTCCCAGCACAAAAAAAGAAAGAAAGAAAGAAAGAAAGAAAGAAAGAAAGAAAGAAAGAAAGAAAGAAGAAAGAAAGAAAGAAAGAAAAAAATGGAAACTGAGAAAGAAATTTTTTTACATCTGCCAAAAATGACTGTGTCTTGCTTATATCTTGAATTTAGCTCAGTAAGACAGATTTATATTGAACTTTAGACCTACATAACTGAAAGTAATAAATTTGTATATGGTCAACTGCTAAATTTATGCTAATTTCTTATGGCATAAAGGCACCATGGTAAGAAATATTGTTCATGATATATCTAATAATTCTAAGTTAAAATCACATATGTCTTATCCTGTTCTATGTTCTTTTACACATTCCCATATTTTATTTTTGCATATGATATACTTATTTTCCATGTAAACCTTTGTTATTTGCTGAAGTTATTTGTACTTACTTTTAACACCTTGTTACTGGGATGATTAGGGGTGATTTAACATTAAAGGTGCAGCTTGAAGTTTTGTTTTGGTTTGTTTGCTTTGAGCATGAGTGACATAATTTTTTGACTCAAAATATATATTCATCTATGTAAAGTGATATAATTCATATGTAAAATATATTTAACATGGAATAGCCAAAGAGTATTTTTACCATGCTGCAGTAGTAGATTACATGTATTTCTGATGCAAAATTAAACTGAGTATGTAGATGTTGGGATCTGGGTTTATCAGAGAAGTATTTATTATATTTCATTACATAAAGCCTAAAATGTAAATATATCAGCATGCTTGGTAAGACTATACGTTTTCTTTTTCTCCATATGATAAAAATGTGTTTAATAATATCATTTACTTTTTAAAATTATCAGATAGCCTTAGGACTAAAATATCTCTAGTCTTTATGCTTTAACCTTCATTCGTGGTATGGTTTGATGTTTTGTACTGTCTTTCAAATTTTCCATTATTTTACAAAAATATGTTTATTTCCTTTTCAGTACCTTTAAATAGCTTCAGTGGAAAAGGTTTTCTGAATTCCTAATACGTTATATTTTTGTGCATAACATTTATTAAATAAATATTTTGAAGACTTGTTTTTATGATCTGCTATTGTGACTAAAACATAGATACCACCTGCTAAGAAATTAAGCACCTCTTAAATCTTAAGCAGAGATAAGAAAATTATAATCCAGATAAACATTATACAATAGGAAATAAAAAGGTTCTTTGAGATTGTTGAGGATAATATCCTCACTCAGGGTACAATGTAGTGTTGATGATTATGTGGATTGTTATTTTCAAATTAAAGACTGGAAATTGCTTAGTCCCAGGTGAAAAGGTTTCAGCATCCATACATGTTGGTGATCCTCTATTTAGAGTTTGTCAATGTTTCAAGTACTGTAGTTTATTTTACCAGATAAATCATGATGTTGGTAGGTTTATGGTTTTTAACAGGATTTTTTTTTTTTTTTCAGAACGCGGATTGAACTCAGCCCCTTGTGCTTGCCAGGGAAGCACTTATTCTACTGAGATATCTCCCTGGCCTCATTAATAATTCTTAAAAAACCATTCTAATGGCATTTCTCACACGACATTGTGTACTTTTATATTCACTTGAGGCTACAAAAACAGGACCACTTGTGTCTTCCTGGTGTTGTTTATGCAACTAAAAAAAGGATCAGGGAACCTGCAATATTTTATTAAAACGTTTCAGAAGAAAACAGAACATTAGGTTGGAAGCATACTCAGTGCCATAGGTACAAATCTATGACAGGGCAATGGAAGATATTCAAGGACCAAGAAGCGACCTCTATAATTGGTTCATTAATGAGTATTAAACCGGTAGGAGGTGTGCACATCTAAAATTATGGAGCGTTTCTCCTCTGTGTGTCACCAGTGTATTCTCTAATGAACAACAGCCTCCACAGGTGAACTTGTGCCCCTACAGGCACCCACTTCTGTTAGACAGTTTAGAAGTGAGTCTCAGCCTCCTCTATGAGCATCTTTCATAGAATTCCTTCCTTCTGACTATATGTTTTCGCAGTTGGTGTGCTGGCCAAACACCTACCACAGAACATTCAGTTTCTATAATTTCTACTCACATAAATGTTCTCATTGCACATTTCTTTTAAGGATTTTTTTTTTTCGTTCAAAATGCATTACTTTGGAACTCCCTTCTGTATTACTACTGAAAAAAGGCATGAATTTTATATCTTTCTAGTCATTACCTAAGAATAGCCAAATGTTTTTTAAGAAGTCAACCTTGTAGGGAGATATTTATTGCCCATTTATCTGTATGGAAAAGTATAGATTTTTTTGTTTTTGATGGAATAAACATGCAATAAAATATTGTATTATGCTCATATATGTAGAACTTTTGAATTGTACTGAGGTTTTACATATGCCAGTATTAATTTGAATCACTTTTACATAAAGTTTTTTAAATTCTACAATTATGTGCTGAAACAATTGCTTCTAATCACATTTATTATACAGGTGGATAAAAATGATGGGATCTTAAATAGCACAGTGTTAACAGTAGAACACAGTTTCCAAACAAGAGAGCTGGACTCTGTGCCTTTATTTTTTTATATTTTCACTTGGCTTTCCATTTACTATGTTTACTTGATCAAACCGAAATCCTTATATAAGTATTATACTATGTTATTATAAAAGCCATAATTTATCATGGGGTTTTTTCCCGATGTTGAAGATTTCTTTGAGTTTTGTGCTTTTAATGTAGGCTCTAGTAATGGGGATTATGTGTATGTACATTGCATATATACATTTATACTATGCTTTATGCATTTAGAGACCACACTGCATATAAAGTTCTCTTAATAAAAATATTTCTATTTCTAT
>NW_004524642.1:7154527-7159031 GCF_000260255.1 Octodon degus
TTTTTTTTTTTTTTTTTTTTTTTGTAGATTTGTGATAAGTAAATTAAGGGGTCTTTACACTAAATTTTGTTTAGGTGATATGCTGAGAAATTGGAAAAAACTATTTTTCCGAATAGGTTTCTTTTGACTTCTGCAAATGTTTCTACTGTTTACCTTCTATTAGAAATAACTGGTAACAAATGATAGGTACATTTAGATAAGATAGACATTTCAATAGTTGATGTGTGTTGACTTGTAGACAATATTGAATTGTAGTATTGAATTGTAGACAGTATTGAATATTGAATTGTAGACAATAAAATGTATATTATATGGCACGGTCTTTAGTGAGAAAAGTATAGTTTGCTGTGAGAAAAGTATGAAAAAATTCAGAAAATTATTATTACTGAATACGGGAGGTAACTCAGTAGGCCAAATGTCTGCCTGGCAAGTACAGAGACCCTGGCTCAGTCCCTGGTACTGCATGCCGTGACAGCCACTGAAACTGGGCATGTTGGCCTGTGCCTGTAATCTCAGAGCTTGGGAGGCTGAAACAGAAGGACAACTATGAGTTTGAACTGCATATCAAGATACTGTACCAAATCAATCAACCAATTAATCAATAAATAAATTTATTTTAAAAAAGAAAATTACTGCTACTAAATATAAAATCTTTTAATGGATTCCAAAGTGAATGAAGAGTTAAACTGTTAGATGAGCATAGGCATGAATGGGAAGAATTGGAGAATCATATTTCAGGTATATAAGAAATTTAGCTTTAAGTGACATAGTAAGTTTAGTGAAAGTAGAAAAAGTTCACCACAAGAATAGCTGATTAACAATGGTTGGTATATTACTTATTTTTAATTTGCATTCATTTTAATGAGAAAAAGATAAAAGAGCAATGAAATAGTCTCAAAACAGGTTAGTAGATCAGTTACAATAATTAATACATTGCATATTATTGTCTTCATAGTAGTTATTCAGAAGACAAGATGTAGACATGATATCTTGTCTAAACAATATTACTACAAACTTTTCTACTCATTGAACTAAGAAAAAATAGCTATAAATCTATCCTAACTATCTTGTGTATACAAATATATTTTTCTCTTATTATAAAACTTTCCTTTATTTGTATGCCTCTTTTTCATTTCATTTTGTCGGAGAAGGGTGTTCCTCTGCAGGTAGAAAAGGTATATTTGGAGCAATCTTTAAAGGACCTTTAGATACTTGAAGCCAGTTACAGATTTTAAGTACTTGAATTCAGCAAAATAACCCAATATAGTTCAATAGTGCATAGTAGTAGTGAGTTACCAGCACAACTGGCAATGTCAGAAGTCATTGACGTAAGCCTTTTACAGCTCGGCATATTAATATGGCATTGCCTTTATACCTGGTAGTTACACTTCTCTGCTGGATGGTTAAGGTGAAGTTAAAGCAAGACTTATATAATTAAAGATGCAACTTTTGTTATCTAACAATGTGATTCTAATCCCCTCAGATTTTACCCTGAATCCATGTACAGCACCTTGTAGATCTTTTGTCAGTGTCAGCCATATGAATGAGTCATGGGCGATGCTTGACCACAGGCTTTACTCTCTGGGAAAGCCTGAGAGAATTTTCTCTCTTTAGGAGACTCTCCTTAGGCACACTGTACATCATCAATCACTTTCCTCTGTGGCCCCATAATCTCCTTGAGCAGAAAATTTGGGATACCTCTGACTTACTGGATGTTACACCACAGGTTTACTTATGTCCTGAGTCCTCACTGACCTTGAAGGGCTAGGGCCAAAATATTGGCTATCCTTATAGCTCCCCTATTTCTCTAATTTTTCATCTGCAATCTTTAGTTGCTAAATATCCAGAAGAGAAACTTAATGAGATTATTACCCTGTAAAAGAGATGGTTGAATTTAACATCACTATCAGTATGAATATCAAATGCCTTAGACATAACATGGAACTGATATTTTGCAACAAACATGAATATCCTAAAATTCAAATCTGGATAGAATGTGAAGAAAGAATTACACATTTTACATAGAAATTTAGAAATCAAACTATATACACCATTGTAGCAAGACAATCTTATGACTTTTTTCTCATCTCTTGTTTTCTTTATTAGCTTTTGTTTTTTTTACAAATATTTACTTTAAAGAGAGTATAACAATATTTGATATGACATTATAAGGAGCAGCATGTAGAAGACCACAATGACAGGTATTTCAAGAATGGTTTTAGCGTTACACATTTCTATCCCCAGTGTAGTTGCTAACTTCAAAGATAACAGTACAGAGAGTTCATCAAGGTGAGAATTCTACATATTAACACCTATTTTCAAAGAACTGACAGAGATTCATAGGATCATTGCCTTAACTATCATTTTTATATAAACGTATAGTTTTGCCTCTGCCATATTTCCTAACTTTTCTCCTTTCTCTGTCTTCACTGTTTAATCCTTAAGTTCTCACTTTCCATTTAACTTTGTTATACATTTCAATTTTTAATTTTTCCATTTCTCCTTTTGAGTCCTTACACTACAGACAAATATAATATTTATACATGTGTGTCTGGTTTGTTTCACGTATGAGTATATCTTCAAGTGAAATACACTTATATATGAAGGTTTTGAGTTTATTTTTCTTTATGGATGAGTAATACTCCATTGTACAAAAACACCACATCTTTTTCATCTATTCCTCAGGTGATGGGCATTTTGGTTGTTTCCAAGATTTGGCTATCACAAATTGTGCTGCTATAAACATAGTAGCACATATATCACTATGATATGACATTTTCAGTTCTCTTGCAAAATTCCCAGTAGGGGGATAGCTTTTTTGAATGGGATATCAGTCCTAGTTTTTGAAGGTGTCTCCACACTGATTTCCATAATGGTTGAACCAGTCAATATTCCCACCAGCCATGGAGAAGGGTTTATTTTTCTTCACAACCTTTCCAACATTTGTTGTTGGTTGATTTCTTTATGATAGACATTCTTTCTGTCATGAATTGGTATCTCAGTGTTGTTTTAATTTGCATTTCACTGTCTTCTAAAATTTTGTCTTCTGAGAAGAGTGTGTTCATCTCAGATGCCCATTTCTGGATTGGGTCTTTAAATTTGAGGGCACTAATGTGTTTTAATTCTTTATAAATTCTAAGTAGATGACCTCTGTTTGAGTGCTTATTAGTTAAAATTGTTTCCTAATTTGTGGATTGTCTTTTCACTCTTTTGGTAATTGTTTTTGACATGCAAAGACTTCTCAATAAGGGGAGGTCACAGTTGTTAATTCTTTCAAGTATTACTCATGCAATTTAGTTTTTGTTCATAAACTGTTTGCCTACCTCTATGTCTTCAAGTTGTCCTCCTACTTTCTCTTCCAGGACATTTAGTGTTTCTGTTCTAATGTTGAGATCTTTAGTCCATTTTGACTTTGCTTTAGTGCATGGTGATACATCTGGGTCAAGATTTAATTTTCAGCATATAAAGAGTCAGTTTTTACAGCACCATTTGTTAAAGAGGCTATCTTTCTTCCAGCAATCATGTTTGGTTTCTTTGTCAAAGATAAGGTGGCTGAGTATGTTTGTAGTTGCACACAACTTCTAATCTATTCCATTGATCCTCAGTTCTATTTTTTTTTTTTTGCTAATCCCATGCTTATTTTATTATGGTAGCTTTGTAGTATACTTTCAGGTCAGGAATTATAAGGCCTCCTGCCTTGCCTTTGTGGGCCAGGATTGACATGGCTATTCTATGTTTTTGCTCATTCTAAAAATATTTTAGGAATGATTTCTCTATGTCTGTAAGGTATATTGGTGGTATTTTGAAAAGGATTGCATTAAATCTCTATAACAATTTTGAGAGGATAGCCAAATGGTTGGTTCTTCCCATGCAGGAGCAGGGAATATCTTTCTATTTTCTGAAATCCTCTGTAACTTCTTTTTTCAGAGTACTATAATTTTCATTGAACAGACATTGACTTTCTTAGTTAGGTTAATTGCACAGTATTTCATTTTCTGTGGTGCTGTTGTAAAAGGTATTGCTCCACTAATTTCTCTCTCAGTGTGTTTTTCTATCTGTGTAGAGAAATGCTATTGACTTTTCAGTATTGATTTTGTATCCTGCTATGCCACTGAACTTGTGTATTAATTCTGGTAGCCTCTTGGTGTATTTTTTGGGTCTTCCAAGTAAAGTATCATTGCATTTGCAAATAATGATACTTTAAATTCTTCTTTTCCAAATCGTATTCCTTTTATTTGTCTAATGGCTATAGTTAATGATTCCAGAACTATATTGAATAGGAGAGGTGATAGAGCACATCCTTGTTTTGTACCTGATCTGAGAGTAAAAGATTTAAATTTTTCCCCATTTAGAATTATGTTAGCCTTTGGGTTGTCATAGATAGCTTTTATCAGATTGAAGTAGAGACCTTCTATTCCAATTTTCTGTAGGACTTTGAACATGAATGACTGTTAAACTTTGTCAAAAGCCTTTTCTGCATTGTTTGACATGATCATGTGGTTTT
>NW_004524642.1:7159131-7159700 GCF_000260255.1 Octodon degus
ACATTTCTCAGAATATTGAGAGTACGCCCTAGTGTAAGAACTAAAAAGAGAAATAAAAATAGAAAGGTATAACACAATTAAAAGGAAAGTGAGAACTTAAGGATTAGACAATGAAGAGAGGGCAAGGAGAAAAGCTAGGAAACACGAAAGGGGCAAAGACATACATTTATATGCACAAGATGTTTAACACAATGATCCTGAGAATCTTTTTTTTTTTTTTTTTTTTTCGGAACCGGGGCTTGAACTCAGACACTTGTGCTTGCCAGGGAAGTGCTTATTCTACTGATCCATCTCCCCGGCCTCAGATCCTGAGAATCTTCAGCAGGTTTTTGAAGCTAGCAGTAAATTGGTAGGGTTCTCACCCTAAGTAACCATGTATGCTGATACTTGTGAACTGTGGGAGGCCATTAACCAGTGTGCATTCTATTCCCCTGCGGAGTTAAGTTTATGGCCCTTCTCACCTTGCCCATTCCCCGTGAATCACGTGCTATGCCCCAGGGGTTGCACCTTCCCCCGTTGCCTGGATACCTACTGACCCCAAGAGCCAAGACTTCCTCATTCCTACACTC
>NW_004524642.1:7161675-7162669 GCF_000260255.1 Octodon degus
GGACATGGTGCATGCCTATAATCCTAGTGCTAGGGAGGCTGAGTCTGAGCTACCTAGTGAAACCCTGCACAAAATACAAAAATGAAAACAAGAACAAACAAAAATACCCCAGCCAACCAACCAAACAAAAAAACCTCCTAAAATCATATGGTTGATCTGAACTATTTCAGAAGTTTGAAGACATTTTCACTTGACTTATAAACAGGTAGAACTTGTTTTGATTACCTGATTTAAATTTAGATTGTTTTTTCCACATAGAAACATCCTAGATGGTGAGAAGTTTACCACCTTTTAATTTTTCGTTTTTTTAGGCCGATATATATTTAAAAGTTCCTAGAGCTACTGTCTTGGGATTTCTCAGAGCTAACTCACACAAGTATGTGTTTTAATAAATGCTCATAAAATCATCACAGATATTTGGAACACAAAAGACAGTCTCATACATTTTATTTCCTGATGTTTATTTTTAATAGGTGTGATGTCACGTTAAATATACAATTAAAGAGCCAAAGTGCAGAGAAAGTGCAAAGGGAGAATCAACAATAAAAAAAATGTGAAGATCACCATGTTTTACATAGCTCACCATAGTAGCATTAAAATTAAATAACTGGATTAATGTAGATACTTAATGTAGATAATTTATGTAGATATAATACTCAATGGATTATAAATTGCAGTATTTCACTACATTATGCGATATGTTATACTTCAAGCACTGATAACACTGGATTTCTCATCTTTCATAGTCAACTAATCTAAAGTTATAGGTGACAAGTAAAATACAATGTGAAGAATCATACACATGAAAACATTTGTCAAAAAAATATGCCAACATTAAACAAAAACAAAAGCAAACCAGTTATCGTGTGTTCTCCTCACATTATTATTATTGTCATTATTTTTTTTCTTATTTGTGATTTTAAAGATTTCCTTCATGGGCATTGTTTCTTTGCTTAAATTTAATATGAAAATCTTAAAAGCAGTCCAGTTTCTA
>NW_004524642.1:7162769-7163871 GCF_000260255.1 Octodon degus
ATATGAGTTCTTTCTTTCCTCTTTTTGATTAGGTTAGGTAGAGGTTTATCAAATTTATTTAATCTTCCAAAGAATCAGCTTCTTGATTTGACAGTTCTTCATAGTGTTTTATTTGTCCCAATTGCATTAATTTCTGATCTAAACTTTATAATTTCCTTCCTTCTTTAGTCTTTGTGTTTGGTTTGCTCTTCCTTTTCTGGACATTTAACATTAGGGCTTTTATTTTTTCCAATTTCATTCCATAAATTCTGATGTTTTGCTTGAATTTTTATTGAATGTAGATATTGTTCAATCTCTTGTTTAATTTCATCTGTGACCCATTGGTTCCAGTTGCATTGCACTGACATCAGATAATATGCATGGGGTAATTTCTGGTTTTTTGCATAGGCTTAAACATGACCTATGAAGTACTGTGTGGTCTATTTTAGAAAATGTCCCATGTGCATCCGAAAAAAAGACTGTTCAGCTGTGGTTGGGTGAAACACTCTGTATGTGTCCAGTAAGTCCATTCGTTCCAAGTTGTGGTTCAGTTCTGCTACTTCTTTGCTAACTTTTTGTCCTCTTGTTCTACCGTTTTTGGATAAGTGGATGATAAGGTTTCCTCTTAAGATTGTGGTATTGGATATTACAATCTTCATGTCCATTAAGATTTGTCTTATACAGTTGGGCGCTCCTGTGTTTGGTATGTACATATTTAGGACTATTACCTCTTCCTCTCATATTATTCCCCTAACCAGTATGTGGTAGCCTTCTAAATTTCATTTTATCATTCTTGGTTTGAAGTTCAGACTGTCTGAAAACAAGGTTGCTACCCCTGTGTTTTTCTGAGTTTCTGGGGCAAGTAGTATTATTTTCCGTTCTTTGACTTGCAGTCTATGAATTTTTTTATGAGTTAAGCATGTTTCTTGTATATAGCATATTGTTGGATTTTGCTTACTAATCCATTGTGCCAGCCTATTTCTTTTAATTGGTGAATTGAGTCCATTTGCACTGATGATTATAATTGAGGTGTATTGACTTATGATTGACATGTAATTTACCTCATGTTGTATACCCCTTTTTCTCCTCTGTTTAATTGTTTGCCTTATTTGGTTGGTTCTGT
>NW_004524642.1:7164259-7166316 GCF_000260255.1 Octodon degus
TCTGTATGCTTCAGTTACTGAATGTCAGATTGTTTTCCCCATATTTGGGAATTTTTCTGCTATTACTGCTTCACATATTCTTTTTTATTTCATTTGTATTGAGACCTTCTTTTTATTTAATAACTATTTGTTTTATGTTAGCCATCTTTGCATCTTCTTGCAGATGTTGAATTAATTTTTCTGCATCCTAGTTGTTTTTAATAGATCTTTCTTGCCTTTTCACTAGCTGCAATGGTGTCTTCAAGGTCTAAAACTATCTTCACTTTCATTCAAATGGTTTTGCCCACTTGTGATTGACATTTTAATTTCTTATAAATCACTTTGAATCTGCTTCATGCATTCTAATTCTTTGCTATGTTTCTCATTCAAGGATTCCACCATTTTTGTATTCTCCTCTTTTTCTTATCAATGTCTTCTTTAGAAGCACTTGGCAATTCTTTCCTTATTATTATCATTTTTTTTTGCTTCTGATTGATCTCCTGTATAATTTCTGCAGGTGTTCTCTGCTTCATATGCTATTATTTCAGGGATTTCAGGTTTGTGATTTGTAATTTTTTCTATGCTGGTGTCTCCTGCATTTGTTCTAGGGGGCCTTGAGGCCTGAGAATGCAGTTTACTCCTACTGTTTCTCATTTTATATTGCACTGTCTTCTGATCTTTGATTTGGAGATTTGGTGCATTTTTTTGTTGTTTGTTTGTTGGCAGAATTGGGGATTGAACTCAGGCCCTTACCTTTACCACACAAGCACTTATTCCACTGAGGTATCTCCCTGGCCCCTTTTATGGTACAGTTATTACCTTTGCATGTACCAGTATTATTACCTAAGAGAGATTACATGGTTAAAGCAGTTACAGTTTTGTATTTAGAGAACTACAATTAGCAATACTAATAATTATAGTGAGATTTAGCAGCTGACAAGCTTTTGTATCTAATAATTTTGCCTTTTAGACCCTAAGAACAAACATTATGACTGTACAGCTAAGCAGATATTAGACTGGGAATTTGTACTTAAATTAGTTCTTCTAAAATCTGTCTGATCACCTCCCCTTTTGTACCTGTGGTCTTCCAGGCAGACTAGTTCACCCCAGTTACCTATTGCTCTCTCTCTCTCTCTCTCTCTCTCTCTCTCTCTCTCTCTCTCTCTCGGATTCTTTTATAGATCTGGGTCTAGCAAAGTGTTTACTGGGTCCTGATCAACCAAGTTCAAACTCGTCAGTTGGGCCTGGATTGAGTCTGGCTGCTGTGTTCCACTTCTTTCTGCTGCAGTCTGTGGAGTTGAACCTGTTGTGCCCTCCTCTGGCAAGATGTTTTGCTTTTGGATTAGTCGGGTGGGTCTTGTCTCTTGTCTTTCTGCATGGAGTTCTGCTGTAAGGTCTCACACGAAGCCTGTCTGAAGGAGGAGATTCTGGTGAGTGCACTGAAAGTCCCACACACATGCCGGGCCCGGGAGCTGGGTGGAGTGGAATCCAGTGGATGCAGAAGGTCCCTCACACAGGCCAGGCCTGGGCAACTGACAGAGTAGAAGCTGTTGGGCTTAGTAGGTCCCAGAAACAGGTGGGCCTGGGGGCTGGGTCAGGAAAGTATTTGATAAGAAAATGAGGCTCATTTAGCTTACAGTCATGAAGGTTTAAGTGCATTAAAACATGGTCTAATTTGTTCTGCTATGGGCTCAGTGGCAGATGAAATCCCAATGACAAGAGCATTTGTCAGAGTGGCAAATGTAACATGTACAAGAGGACTGTGCTAATCTTTTTTTTTTTTTTTTTTTTTTTTTTTGGAAATCAATCTAGTCTAAATGATCCTAGGCACTTCCAAGAGCTATCATGATCTATGGCCTTCTAGAAGTTCCACCTTTAAAATTTCCACCACCTCAACCCTGTCACAGTAGCCTAATTTTTAGCACATAAACTTGGACAAATGACATGGAAATCTTAGGAATGGGTTATTGGCAAGGATTGATGCCCGTAGAGAGAGCTTTTCCATGGAGTCACACAAATAATATCTAAGTTAAATTGAGTTGATGGGTGAATGTTTCAGAGTAAAGTGTGAAGAATAT
>NW_004524642.1:7166416-7169667 GCF_000260255.1 Octodon degus
TAAGGGCATCAGTCCTGGGCTCCTCTTCTCTTGTTTGGCTGAAGCTACCATCACAGTGGTCCTAAACTGAAGATCTCAGATGACTTTTAACAACATCCCAAAAGTCCCAGCTGCAAATAAGATAATCAGAGTATGTTCCTACCCTTTTGATATGGCACAATGAATACTATTTTTTGATGTGAATTTTGTGGGAGGCATATTTTAATGTGTCTCTATGACATTTCAAAATATATTGTAGCTAAATGATGTAAAGCAATTGTATTAGATGTTGCAATACCATGTCCCTATCACTTTAGAAGCTGGAATCACCTTCTTTGTAATGAAGGGCTAAATTAATACCTTATACCTAGCATTGACATTATATTTTCTACCCAGGTCCATGCAATGTCCTCCTGATAAACACTGAGGTCTCTATACCTTCCTAGAGTGGGCGATTTCACAAGGTGATTCATGATTCAAAGCATGATTGTGAATGATGACCAAGGCTCAAATTTACAAGAAAAATACACTCTTACTCAGCTTCTTCCTTTTCTCTTTATAACGTCCCTAGTTCACAGTATTTCCTGATTTGAACTTTCTCAAAATTAATTTGTACCCCTGAATCTACCCTTCTGGCTTTACTTCAGCAATGCCTATCCTTGAATATTTTTTGACAGAATGATCCTTGAAAAAACTTAGAGTATTTGATTGTAGAGCTTCATTACCTTCTGCTTATTTACTTAAAGAAGGTACAATCTTACCAATCCATAAGCATTTGTTTTTTAACTTTAAAGAGAATGCAAATTAGAAATATAACAGAAAAAATTACAAGTGATACAGAATTGGTACTTAAGAGAGTACTATAAATTTCAGTGTTTGTTGTAATATATAGTGTTGTCTTCCAAGCAGTTATTAATATTACCAGATATATGCCTGTAAAATTGGAAGAAGGAAAAAAGAAATGCACAAGAGAAACATTACAAATAATGAAAAAAAGAAAGAGAAGTTAAGTATCATCTGCTCCTTTCCACAGCCCAGCAGAAATGCACAGTGCAGTTGTCCAAACCATCCTGCCCTCATACATAGATCAAATCCACAAAAATTCTGTAAAACTTTTCATTAAGTTCTTCCCTGCAGTAAACTGAGAAAAGATAGAAGGGTACTGTTTTATATAATAAGAACACTAGTGTTTGGAAATAACAGGAGCTACTTTCATGGCAAGCACAGGGAAGCTTGGTGGTGTTGGTGAGTGCCATCGGTGATTGTAAGCAAAACAAAAGGGATATGTATAACCATTAACTAAGTATGAAGGCATATGAGAGATGAAAAATAGCAGGCTTCATTGGCAGAGTTTAAAGAAATATCCATCTTCTGTAGCAGTACAGACAAAAAAGTAAACTCATAGGCCTCTGGACAGTCTTGCCTTTTCAATGGGCCGCATTTCTGTTTGACAGTGTTATGGATTAAATACAAAGTGTCACCCAAAGACCTAATATTGAAATGTTAATCCACAATGAAGCAGTGTTCATATTTAGAGCTGTAGAGGTGCTTGGATTACAAGGGCACTGATTTTAACAGGGAAAGGGATCAAAGGATTCATCCACTATTGAGAGAATCCTTAAATGGGCTTATTAGAAGGTGAGGCCCAAATGGGTGTGAAGGTCTTCACCATGTCTCTCTGCCATGCCGTCCTGCCTTGGAGCAGTGGGCGATAGACTGAAACTCCTACCAGCCATATCCCAGAACGAACCTCTCCTCCTTCAGGTAGTTGGTGTCAGTAATTAGAGAAACAACTAAGAGGCATCCTTTCTCTTTTCTTTGATTATAGAGCGGCACTTAAATTCACATACTAAATTGGTCCCACAATTCTGGAAGAAATGACTGTGCTTGTATTTGTCGATTGATACAAAGTTCACAAAGAGAGACAAGATTTGACAACCACTTCTGTTTGGGAACCAGTTTGTTCACGAACAAAAGTGTTCATGAACTGAGGATCTCTGATAACTCTTACGAAGATCTCATATCAGAAAGTTTCTTTACAGGAAAATATTTTGCTAGGATCTTCCCCTGTTGCAGTTTGTATACATATGCCTCCCAAGAGTGACATGTGCTCATAGGCCTGGCTTTTGGAAGGTGATTGAATTATGGGGACTTATAACAGGCAGTACTGTTAGGAGGTGCAGTTTGGTAAGAAAAGGCTGATCACTGGGGCCATAGCCTGAGATGATAGATTTCCTTCTCCAGTTCCTTCCTATATTCTTTCTAGCTCCTAAATTTCATACTGTGATCTGCTTTCCTCCTCCTGCCACACTGCCTGGAGCCAGTAGAATATGAAGTGAAACCTCTACAAGTTGTGAACCAAATAAACCTTTCATTCATTAAATTTGAGGTGTCAGGTACTTTACCTCAGCAATTAGAGACGCACCTGGGATAGATTTTTTTTCTACAGATGTGGAGTCAGTGCTGTAACTGGGTCTGACCATTTGGTTCAGAAATTTTGTTTTAAGGAAGAGTTTAGAAAGATTTGGAGGTGCATGTGGGAGAAGCAGCCCTAAATCCTCAACTGAGCTTGAGTGAAGACTCTATTTGTAGCTCAGAAGAACAGAATGCTAATAGTAATGCAGGTGGTAAAATCTAGGCTCAGGAGGACTGTTAGGAACAAAGAATGCATTGACAGTAGAACTGCAGATCACATGTCATGTGTTCTGGCAGAAAATTTGTATAGAGTTTGCTTATGTCCCAAGACTTCATGGAGATTGAGATTAATAGAGGCAGACTAAATAGTCTGGCAGAAGAAACTGAAAACCAGTTCAGCATTTATGCTGTAGCATAGATAATATTTGCTGCTTTTCACTCACTTTATACTAAACACCAAAAGCAAAAAAGCACATTTAAAAAAGTTTCAGTTTTTCCAGAAAAGAAAGGCCTGTAAGATTGGGGTGGAGGACAGTTGAACTGCTGAAAAGATTAGCACTAAATGGAAGCCAGGTACTTTAAAGCAAGACAATAGAATGATGAATACATGGCATTAAGGAACTGAGCATGGCCCCACACTTCCCATGTGCAGGGTTACAAAAATGAAAGACCTTGTTTTAAGGAGAGAATCCCAAGGCACCCCGTTCAAAAAGGGCATGGTAGGAAATTGGTGCCTAGGGAATTTGTTCACAAGGATTTGATTTGCCGTGCTCAGTCATTCAGCCACTCAGAGGCCACTGTATCTGACATTCTAGAAAGCCTGACTGCCACTTAAGCTAGCAGCAGAAAAAAAAAAA
>NW_004524642.1:7169767-7170822 GCF_000260255.1 Octodon degus
TGTTGTAGATCTTTGCTGTAGTTATAACCTTCACACCTACTGAAGTTAAGGTGGAGATCTACAGAGTTTGGACTTATGCAGCTGCATCTGGCTTAGGTCTGGCTGCTGTGCTCAGCTCCTTCCTGCTGCAGACCAGGGCTAGGACTGGGTCTGGGGGCTCCCGGAACTCGGCAGAAAATCCTACTCGGCAGGCGGGGTTGGGGAGGCACTGCGGAGTGGTGGGGGACGGCCCAAGGGGCTGGGAGAGGGTCCGGCCCACGCTGCAACTGCGCTGGGACTGGTCCCGCCGGCGCAGGGTAGCAGGAAACTCTCCGCACACTCACCGGACCTGGGCTAGGACTGGGTCTCTGTATATATTCCTGTTATGAACTTATTGAGTTTAAATTTTGATTCTATGCAGTAGTAATTTGTATAGATATTATTTTTAATATTTGTATAAAAATAAATGAATAATGAGGAAGGTCAAAATCAAAGTAAAGATACCTAAAAGTTATGGCTGAAGAGTCTTAGTATATCATTTCTGGTACATTTTTACAATTCTGAAAGTAGCTTCATAGTTTACAAAGCATTTGCAGAGCCATTTCATTTGACACTCATGAGAGAAAATATTACTCCTTCATCAATAAGTAAAATAACCGAGTCTGAAAACTCAAACATGTCTATCTTTTCCAATGTGATTTGGTGGATCTAAGACCATAGTTCAGGTCTTCTTTCAATATTTATCATTCTGTCTTTTTCTACAGTCAGTTTCTTCCCATTTATTGTTAGACTTGAGAAAGAAGAATGCTAAAACATCAGAGAAAATATATCTTCAAATTAGAATTCATATTTGATAATCTATACAGTCAAGTCAAGATGAGGATTGCAGCTCAAATTCTCCTCTTTATACTTGCAAAAGACATTATAAAGTCATTAAACTGTAGACTTCCAGTTTCCTCACTAGGCAGTGCTAGAAGTGGCTTTGGCAATCTGAGACATCAACTAAGTCTGCATTTCTCAGCTACTCTTCTTAATCTGAACAATAGACAATTTCTTTCTTTCTTCTTTCTTTTTTT
>NW_004524642.1:7177657-7181862 GCF_000260255.1 Octodon degus
AGTCCATAGTCAGGATCCTCCAAGACAGAGGGGTGCGGGAAAGAAGCATCACAGAGAAGGAACAGTTCATGGTGAGCGGAAGGTAGCAAGCAAGAAAATACAAAGAAAATCTTTCTGTCCCTTATCCTGTATGCAGGCAGCCCATGCTAGTGCAGGTGTAGTACTCACATACTTAACCACACCCAGAATTATGTCAAGCCAAGCATTGTACTGCTTTGGTAATGTCACATGCTTGATCCCAGCACCACACACTCTAGAGCCAACCAACTCAGAAAAGTCCCCTCCCATGACTACATGAGGCCTTTAGCTGACATCTGGACATAAGCTGTAGCATCCCATCCCTAGCCTCCAAAAGGCTCACGCATGTCCTTTTATGTGAAAGACATTTATTCCATCTCTAAGAGTTGTCAAAATTTTAACAGTTTTTTCATTGCTGAAAAGATGAAGTTCAAAGTCTCTGAGATTTGTGGCAAGCTATTAGCTGTAAGACCCTGTTCAAATTAAAAGAAAGTTAAATGCTTCCAGCATTCAATGGCACAGGATAGGCATTTCCATTCCAAAAGTTATAAGCAAAGGGATAGCTAGGAATGATGGCAAGCAAAGTACAAAAGGCAGCAAGGAACATATTAAATCTCTCAAAGCCCAGCATCTAAAGCAATCTGTTGGAAGAGGTAAATTCCAAAGGGAACTCTATAGCACTTCCAGTGATGGTAGCTCCCACAGCTTCCCTCTGGGGCTGATTTCCTCCATCCTCATAGTTTTCTTCAAACAATTCACATTTTGGGCTTCCCCAAACTTCTGATTTTTCCATGGCATTCTCAGCTTCACACGTTGTACTCTCAAGGGCACACTGCCTGTCCTCCTAGGCCTTCATCTGAAATCTGGGTGGAAGCCTTCCTGACACCATGACTCTTGAATTCTGCATGCACCTAAAACTAGTGTGATATGGATCATGCCATGGTTGGCCATGACCTGAAGCAGTAGCCGAGCTATCTCACTGCTTAAGGGTGGAAAGGCTATGAACTAAATCCTGAGGAAAAACTTACTTAGACCACCACATTCCAGAACATGGGTGCCCTGAGGCTTTCCTATAACAACAAAGTCACTTTTAAAATTTTGAGGCTGCAAGTGATGGAATCCTGATGCCTATTTTGATGTCCTCAGACCATGCTTTCTATTCTCTTGTTTCTTTTTAGCAATCAAAATCTCAGCTAAGTTTCTGTAGGCCACAGATTTACTGGTGGCTCCAACATTTCAAATATTCTGTTGAGCACTTTACTCTGGATTCTTTATGTAGAGCTGCATAAAAGTCCCCAACAGTAGCCATGCCAATTTATCAACATGAGACTGCCTTGACATTTCTTCTGCCAGGTTAATTAGTCTGCTGTCCTTAATCTCAGTCTCAGGCAAAGTATATAGACCTAAGAAAATTCCAGAAAAACATTCTACCAAGCCCTAACACATATCATGTGGAGTTTAGCAGCCAATGTAGTCCTTCCCAGCAGAAACTTCCTGAGCCTAGTACTTACCGGCTTTCTGGTATTCTTGACTCTGACCAGCATCCCCCATATAATAAAGCCTCAGACATTCTAGCTCTACTTTTTTCAGATGATATTTCTGAACCTTTCCTAACTCTTTCCCTTCCTACAAGCCAGTTACAAAGGTTCCTAGAACAAATGTTAAGGTAGAGTCATAGCACCGGCCCCAGTTTTCTTGGGCCAAATTCTGTTTCAGTTACTTTTCTTTTTGCAGAGATAAAATATATTACATTTGGTTGTTACAGGGCCTCACTATGCAGCTCAGACTCATGATGATCCTCCTGCTTTCAGCCTCCCCTGCGCTGGGATTACAGGCATGCACCACATGACTGGGCAGTTTAGCCTGTTCTGGGGATGGGGCTGGCACAGCATGTGGTGTTGGGATCGAACCATTGTCCCTGAGTTTGTCTAAGCAGGTACTTTAGTCGGCTGAGCTATCTTTCTGGCCCCACACATAAATATAGTTATTGATACTCAATAAAAGTTAGGTTGCAACACGTAACATTCAGTAGCAAGACGAATATAATTATCTTATTGGCCACACACATCTTAACAATCAGTGATGTTGGTATGATTGGCAGGAATATAAAACAATGACTAGAAATTATTGTTTTGCTAAAAAAGGTGTTGTCTGATTAAAACATATGTAAGACATAGAGTTAAATTTTATTTTCAGGTGTGTACTATTTCAGCATAAGTATATCTTAAAAAATGTAACCATGTGTTTCACTAAAACAATTTCATTGTTTACCTAAAATGTACATATAAATAATGCTTTATCTTTTATTTATTATATACAGAAAACTACTTTAGGGACATGGTGACCAGCTCACCAAGGGAATGAATAATACATATAATGAGAGTTTCAAGAATGGGGTAAGTTAAAGAGGTTAGCCTTGTTCTACAAAAAGTAAGTATTGTACTGCTTTTTCAGGTTCTAGAATAAGGCTAGATTAACACCACAAATTCATTAGTAAATGAGCAAATTAAGATTTCCATGAGGAAGAAGCAAGAAAGCCTCTGTCAGGAGGTACAGTAGTGACTACTCAAGTTGCTCTCCAAAGGAACTTATGTCCATTTGTTTGTAACATTTCACTGAGCAAACAGGAATGCTTTGAAATTTCCAAAGCTTTTGAAAACAGATTCTGGGGCTGGTGGGATAGCTCAGTGGTCTAAGTGCCCACCTGGCAAGCACAAGGACCTGTGTTTGATTCCCAGTACTATATGCCTTGCTGGCCCCACCAAAATTGGGCATGGTGGTATGCCTGCAATCCCAGCGCCAGGGAGACTTAGAGAGGAGAATCACTATGAGTCCCAACTGCATACAGAAACTCTGTACCAAAAATAAAAACAAAAGCAAAACAACCAAAAAACCCAACACCACCAGCACAGCAACAACAACAGATTCTGAGTTTACCTTAAGTTGAGATGCACAATATCATCCATAGAATCACCCCCCTTTGATTTGGGCACATGACAATTAGGTTATAAATAGGGTTTTTTTTTTTTCAAATTTTCCACAGAGAAGGCCCACTGCGTGAGCAGACCTACCAGTATGCATTTCCTCATTTCCTTGGAAACGTCAGTGTCACCGACTTGCCCAAAGTACTCACATGATTATTTTAATTTTTTCATATATCTTTGAGATCTGGGTCAAGCACGGTAGCCATATAAGCAAGAGGAAGTGCTAGCTTAAAGGGTTGGCAGTCACGGGACAGACATAATTGTTCAGTCACCAGTTAGCTTACGCTACTTACCAGGCTCTTACAGGTTGTTCCAGGAATTCTGAGCAGAAATCATAGATTCTCTATTGGAATGAGAATAGTTTGATCTATGCAAGACAAGGTGGGACCTCGAGTAGATGACACGGTCTTCACTCAGTGCTGCGGTCTCTGCTGCCAGCTGGTGGGGCGCTGCCATGTGCTGCAGCCCTTGGCACACAGCGGGAGTCTTCCGTGAATTGCCTTTGGCCAAGAAAATGCATGTAATTTTTTTAAAAAAAATTCTTCTGCTTTATTTTTTAAAGAGAATGAAAATAGTTTAAAATTCACTAGAAATGATATAGAATTTAACTAAACAAAGTAATAGGAACGTAACAACGGTTGTTATATGGCATATTGTTATTTGAAATTAGTTGTTCAGATTACCATGTAAGTATGCAAACTGATCAAAAAGGATTAGAAGATTCAGACACGACTACAAACACACTCAGTCACCTTATCTTTGACAAACAGTGCTGGAAAAACTGGCTTTCCCCATGGCAAAGGATAAAGTTAGACTCATATTTATCACCATGTACTAAACTAAAGTCAAAATGGAACAAAGATTTAAATATTCAAACAAACACTAACTCTATTGGAAGAGAAATTAAGTAGAAATGTTGAAGACATAGGGGTAGGCAGATAGTTCATGAACAAAAACAAAACTGCATGGGAAGTACTTCAAAGAATCAACAATTGGGATCTCATCTTTTTATAAAGTTTCTATACATCAAAAGAAATCACCAACTTAGTGAAAAGAAAATTCACCTATGTGGAAAAATAAAATTTAGCTGACTGTCCTTCAGAAAATGTATGTAATTTTTAAGGGTCTAATGAAAATTACAAATGTTTAAAAGCAGGAACATGAGTTATTGCAGGTGACTTACGAGTTGTTTAATGGTAGTTC
>NW_004524642.1:7181983-7200290 GCF_000260255.1 Octodon degus
TGAGCCATCTCCCTGGCTCCAACTTACTACATTATTATTAACTATTTAAATTTGTTTCTTTTTAATTATTTCCTGTTTGAAACTAAATTAAAGTTACTAACATAGATTTTACCATTTATCTTTATATTGTACAACATCAGGTGTGAATGCAAATAATACATTTAACTCATACAGTGTCATCAAAATGACTCAATTCACATTTTATAACTCACACATCATATATTCTTGCCAGAAAAGTGGAAATTACTCTCAAAACAAACTCAAGTGTTTATTTTACTTCTTAATTCACCCACTAATTCACTCATGAGTAAGGAATAACTGAAAACCCAAGGGACTACTGATGATCCTCTCTTCCTTTTATCATTTTCAAGGTAGAAATTAAAGCAGTGAAATAACCAGCACTGAAATGATACAGCAGGCTTTTGTTGGTAAATTCTAAGTACTCAGCAGGTTCCTTTATTCAAAGCAAACTGTCCCATGAAGTGTGTAGTGTCCTCGGGCTGGTGGCACTGCTTCAGTTGTACTCGTGAGGCACTAGTCTTGCACTTGCTGAACCTAGATGTCATGGGTCTACTGGAACTAGGCAACCATTGCTAAGTCTACATGGTTGCATTGCCAAAATTGCATGTAGGATTTTCCCGAGCATAGTATATTAAATGGAATTGATGTAATGCTAGAACACATACTTTCAAATTCTGAGAGAATCAGATGAACAAGACCTCAACTGAGGTTTCAATAATGGTTATTAAAAATGTATATGTAACGGGCCAATGAATTTTCTACCTCGCTCTAATCCATAAGCAACAAAATGTGACACATCTGAGACAAGGGTTGCTTTAGTTTAGTCTACATTGCCTGCCCCCTGGGAAAGAAATGGTCATGTCTTAAACAGTTTGATCCACTGACATGCTACACTATTGAGTATCCAGAAGGAAATATGTTCTGTACAATTCGCTTGGTTGTGAACTTAAGTACCAAGGAAATCACCAACCATTGCCAAAACAGAGCCATGTTTGGATTTTAATTGCCTGAGAGACTGTGAAGTTCGGTGTTGTTGTCCCTTCTTTGTCGTGGCTGCTATCCCGACATTTCATTTCGCTGTGGTCCCCCAGGTTTTAAAATACTGAATGAAAAATTGTGTCAATAAAACAAGTTTTAAATTAAACACTATTATACATAACATGATGAAATTCTTTGCACTGGACTCCATCTCACTTTGGCTGTCAACCAAGTTCATTTGCCTATCTGTACTCTACATGCTATTTACCAACTAGTCCCTTGATAACTGACTTGGTAATCAAGTAGACTTGTGTGGTGTCACAAGGGTTATATTCCACCAGCAAGGTCCGTATAGTAATACCCCAAAGCTACATCATGATGCGTGTATCACTCAACTCACTTTATTTTGTCACATAGGCACTGTATTATTTTGCATCATCAGAGAAGGGTGACTATTGTACTGTATTTTGAGAAAAAAGAAAGACTATACTTATATTACTTGTTAAATAGTGTATTTTTGGAATTGTTCTATTTTAAGTAATGTTCTAATTTAATTAACGGAATTATTCTTTTAATAATTGTTATTATTAATCTCTTATTGTACCTACACCCTAATTAAAATCTGTCATAGTTATTTTATTATTAGATATTGCGAGGTTTATTATATCTTTGAGATGATAAAGGTCTTCCATTTTAATTATTTAATGTGATGATATGCATTCATATATATATTCTAAAAACTAAACTACTTTTACAGTCATATAACTGTTTTCATAAGAAACTAAAATTTAGAGACGTTTACTCCCTCACTCTGTGCCTAGCTGGGCAATGTTGCTTACAGTGAGTGCTAGTATAAGCTGTCGCTCTGTTCTCAGTGGCTCTCTACCTGGAATCTTTCTCGTCAGTTCTGAGGTTCAGGAAGAAAGAAACTAATCACTTGGGAATAACCATCAGTGAAAATAAGAGCATTGGACACTCAGTTCAGGCCTATTCAGTCTTCTCAGAAGAAAAAGTGAAAGCTGATTGCTTTCTTCTGATCAGGTGGTGCTGTACCTGGAAGCACAGATGATAAGCTTCTCATACTGGCTTCTTTCCAGTTGACTTTAAAAAAAAAAAAAAGATTGATTTATTTGGTCCAGGGTCTTTCTACAGAGCTCTGACTCATAGTGATCCTCCTGTCTCAGCCTCCTCAGTGCTGGGGTTACACTTGTGTGAAACCACACCCAGGTTCAGTGGCCAGCACTGCACAGGGCTGGCACAGCATGTGGTGCCAGAGATTGAACCCCGGTCCTTGTGCTTGCCAGGCAAGTGCTTAGAATGCTGAGCTGTCCCCTCATCCCCATATATGTTTCTTGAAACAATAAGTTTGTAAAAGTATAAGTGTTTAGAGACTTATGTTCTGCTATTTTGATGTTATAAACATCTTACAACTTCACTGTTTTTCCAGTAGCATGAATTGAACCTAGGGCTTTTATATTTAGCCACATTTTAGCCTTTTTTGTTTTGTTTTAGGATACAAGGTATTTCCATATAACTTAGTTGCCTGGGTCAGACTCAAACTTGGAAACCTTTGCCTCAGTACTGGTACTGCAGGTATGCACCACTGTGTCTGGCTCCATCTTCATTCTTGAGCCTTTAGAGTTCCAGTTCTATAAGATATGATAAAAAACAAGAGAATCATGGAAGCTATAAACTTTTAGGTAATTGTTCTTTGGGCAGGTACTTTTGGTGGTTTTTACATGATGTTTCAAGATGTTAAATCTAAAAGGATTCCTACAGGTCAGACAGAGAAGGCAGATTCTGAAAATAATTCTCCTATCTCCTACACTCCATATTGAAATCTTTTTGAAAAAGAGAACTTCTTTCCAATGCAAATGGAGAGAGTGTATTGTACTTGCCTGAAACCTATGCATATTCTCTACAATTTTCCCTCAGGAAAATTATTTTCACTAGGAAGTTGACTTTAAAAATGAAATATTGCTTCACATTTAGGAAAAGATTTTCAGTTCCTGAGTACTAGATATCAGAGTCTGAGAAAAGGTGTGATCCAGAGGTAGCAAAGGCATAGACAAATTTTAACAATTTAATCACAACTTTAGTAGTAGGTTGGGCACATGCATAATGATAAGAACTTATAAAAAGTAGAAAAACTACTTGCTGTTCATGACAAATACTTATGTTCAATTTAGTAGTTTGGTGATTGCAAAAAGCTGTCCAAATTAAAACTGTGATGAAATGAAAAGATTCATAATATTCAAGAGAATAAAATGTATGGAACACTGCAATGGGAAAATCTCATACGGATGAAAGGGTGTGGGATAAAAAATAGGAGTTCATGGAACGATATTGTCTCAGTGTGAGTCTCAGCGACAAATCTTAGTTCAGACCCTGAGGGGACTAGAGGGGTTTCTCAATAGACAGCAGCCAGAGACAGAGATCCCCATAGGAGCGACACCTAAGCTGAGAACTGGCAGGATTTTATCTAGAATATCAGGGTAAAAGAAAAGGACAGAAACAAAACACTTCAGGCAACAAGCCGCCTAAAGGCTGGACAGTTTTCCTGAGGAGAAGAGAAGGAGAACGGCGAGACACTACACAATTCACTCGAGTGAAATTCTTGTGTAACTGCTCACTCTTCACACAGCCTGTGTGCTTCTGCAACACGGAGTAGCTGTTCATTCCTGGCCAAGATTGAAAATGAGCTATTACAGAAGGAATGATCTCTATCTGTTGGTTTCAAGGCAATCCCTTATAAATATCATCCAGGTAATGATGAAGACAATTAAATAATATTCTTTTTTCATTTAGAATATATACTTGCTAGAGTTCATGGGGACACGAAGCTAATCCCATGTAGACTGTGTCTTTCTGCATTTGATATCGATCCCAATAGGAGCATGGAATGAAGAGTATTTTGTTTCCCTCCAGGTAAGCAAATCATATCAATCATACACAATGAGACATGTCGAATTATAACTTTCTGAAAAAGTTATAGGCAAAGATTGTGGGATAGAAAGCAATTCCAAGCAACAAAGGAATCAGTGTAGGGAAAGCAATCATAATGATGATTTTCACTGAAAAAATTATTATTATTTTTATATTAATTTTATTGAGAAAGAAATAGCAATGAGACAGTTTCAGAACAGGTTAGTAGGACAGTTACAATAATTAACACATTGCATATTGTTGTCTTCATTCACTGACAAAATTAACCTAGACAAATTAACTTATTTGTTAGTTTTCAAAAAATCCACTTGATTATTAGTATTATTTCACATTTTCTTTCTTATGTACAGCTAAGCACACAAAATAACATTCCTAAAATATCCTTCATTGAGTATTGCATCCGTATGTCATAGAACCTTGCACACAGCAAATAAACCATGGGGTTTAAAAATTACTCATAGTTAATATGGCATATTAGAAAACATGGTTCTTATAATTAATATTGAAAATAATAACCTGTGAGGTATCTCCATAGCTTTACCTCTGTTTTTCTCTTTTCTTCTCTCTCTCATATGCATCTGTGTCTGTAAACTGAAACCCATGTTCTTTTGTAACTAGTTTTTTAGCTTCTCTATAACAAATGTGTCTCTTCTGAAACAATATGAGTCTGTTCTAAGTGATGTGAGTCTGTTCTAAGTGATGTCTAAAATAGTTCCAATGGTTTGTCTGTAATATATGGAATTATTTTAAAGCCGGGAGCTAACTCCGAACTTGAGATTGTATTTTATTTGAAAATCTGCTTATTTATGTAAAGCAAAATATGGAATGCCTGTGAAATTTAGGCTTATAGGCCAAATATATTACAGAATACAATCCCAGGAAAAGAACAAAAGATCTAATATTTAAAAGTATTAGGTTGTTTTTTTTTTTGGTTTACAAACCTTATGGACTTAGTGTTCAGACTTGTTGTTTGCCTTTTTAATTCATATTTTCAAGTACAACAGAATAAATCCTTGCTACATGAACTTCTCAGAAAAATTTCAAATTCAAATTTCCTTTTCAAAGGGAAATTACAGTAATTGTACACTAACTTTACTCATTATATAGAGGCATGCTGCGGCACCAGCAAACACGGGCTTTTTGATTTGTACCCAGTTGGCTATTTATAGAATTATTGAGAAAAGAAGACAACGAGAGATACTGAGAGGTAGAATTTTAATAATAATTTGTTATTCATGTAGTACACACAAGTCAAAATACTGAAAGATAAATTATGAAGATTAGTTTGCTCTTCCTTTTGATTTCAAAACCTCTGTATAAATAAAGAGTTAAGTTTTTAAAGCAAGTCAAAAAGCATGCCTGCAAGTATTCTAATAAGAGAATCCATAGACTAATTATTACCCAAGCTTGCAGTAAATGTTATTTGTATATTTCTTGTGCAACACAATGTTCTCCAAATTATAAATTCTTCTCTCATTTTGTGAAATTTTATTTATTAATATTTGACATTATTTTAATATAAGGAAATCTAAATATTAGTTTTATTTGCTCAGTGTACTAAACTTCCTTAAACACACTTTGAGAACATAAATTTTCAAATAATAAAGAAATGATTGTTAAGTTACTCCCCTATTCATTAGTTAAACTCTTACTTACTACATATTGGTACAAACCTACAATGAGCCTCTAAATCTCATTTGATTAAATTTCACATATTGTTGATTACATTGTTGGTTCCAATTTATATTACATTCTCTTGCCTAGGAGACCAAACGATTTTGTTGCCCTTTCATTTGTCTTAGTCTTATTATTTAGTTCTTTCCGGATGCATGCTAAAGCAGTCACTAGAAATGGAAATTTAGATGTTCATGCCTGCGTGAGTCGTCTCTTGAGCCTTCTGATATTGTCATGAGAGAAGAAGGGCTATTATATCAGTACCTTTCTAACTACGGTCCCCACATGAAACATACAAACGCACATGAGGCTGAGTTGGACTCAAGAGCAGTTTCGCTAGATCAAGCCATTCCTGTCCAAGACAACTAAAATGCAGTTAGATATCAAGGCCTTTGTATGACAATGTATATGCTTACTGTTAAGAGGCAGCTAAACTTTTGGCAATGATTTTTATGCATCATTATTTTGTACAAAGAACAGTTAGTAATTAACACTGCCAAATGTAAAAATAAAACAAACATGATTAATGCACAGCAATACATTTCAAGGAAAAACTGCTATTCTTGAATGTGATGTTGAATATGAGCCATAGAAATTTTGGTTCTCGTATGTTAAGAGATGTCATTGGCATTCAGCACAAAATGTCAATAGAGCCCAGTTTTTTCACCCTCAGATTAGTCGTTTAGATATTGAAAGTATAAAAATACATAAAAACTGCTTAATTTTTAAGTTCATAAACTTGAATTACTCCAAATTTTTAATAAAACACTCAGAAATATTCTCCATGAATTGTCACATATCAATTCTTCTCCATTCTCATTATTTCTTTCTTAGAGTTTGTGAATAAGTTATTGTATTCCAGGATTGCTCATGATTCTAGTCTAGCCTGTGCGTTTCTGTCAATCTAGGTTTTTCTTGGTACTGAGAATCAGACTCACAAAGTTGCATTTGCCAGGTGCCTCTGAGCTATATCTCAGGGCCTAGTCTTGCCTTTCATAGGTTTCTTCTCCTTCTGCTTCTCCTTCTCCTTCCCCTTCCCCTTCCCCTCCTCCTTCTTTTCCTTCTCCTCCTCCTCCTTCTCCTTCTTCTTTTTAATTTTTTTTAAATTTTTGTGAAGGGTCTCATTACACAGCTCGAACTCGTAGCGATCCTTCTCTTTTCAGCCTCCCCACACTGGGTTTATAGGTGCACACCACCACACTGGGACTCAGTGGCTGGCTCATTGCGCCCAGTGGTAGGACCGGCACGGCATGTGGTGCCAGAGGTTGGCTTTCATAAGTTTCTAAAATGATCATGTTCAACAGAAACTTACACAAGTAGTTTCAATGAAATTAAATTCTTTTTTTTCATATTTTAGCTGATTCCAAAACATGTGCTTCACCAAAATCGGGTCCATTGTTCCTCATACTTACTATTTTTAAATGAATATAGCAGTTTCTTTTCATTGACTATTTTCATATACAGTCCAGTTCAAATCCATTTTAAATACTTATTCATTCTAAGTACCTATATAAAACAAATCCTTTAAGAAGAAAGCCTTAAGGCACACGCGTGACGAAATGTAAGCATATAATAATATGTGTAAGTCTGTGTTTAATGCTGGATCTGGTTCAAGGATGACACCTAATTGTTCTCTTTATTTGCTTGACTTTTCAAATTTGCTGTCTTTTTTCCCTCTGAACTTGGTGTGCACAGAACGAGAAACCTGAGAGTTAACCATGTTAAAACAACATTGTCTTGCATAAGAGGAAAAGTAATCAGTGGATACAGAATATTGACGTGTATAAACATTAAATAAATCATACTGTCATATTTTGAAAATGTAATTATAATTATCTCAGACTATTATTGGTTTATTTTAACACAAATTACATAAACACAATAAAATGACACTATATTGATGGTATTATGGTTTGATGTAAAATGTCCCCGCAAGTCCTGTGCGTCGTATGTGGGACTTGGTTTGAAGAAGTAGGTCTCGAGGGCATCACCAAAAGGTGTGTGTCCTTCTTCCTGACTCTTTTCTCTCTGCTCTGGCTACTGTCAGGTGAGTGGCTTTGCCTGCACATGCCCTTGTTTCATGCCATTTCTGCTTTGAAGCCAGGGCACCATGAGCTTAAATCTTTAGCACACTGAACCGAACTAAATCAACCTCTTCTGCTTTAATTTGCCAGTGCTGGATCTTTTGTCCCAGCTATGTGGAACTGACCAAATTAAGAAAAGTGGTACCAGAAAATTAGGGACACTCAAGTTTTCATAATTCATAGAGGAATCAAGACTTCTCCTATCCTGAGAAGCATTTAAAGATTAGAGGAAAATGGGATGGCAACTAAGATAGACAGACAAATAAAAATTAAACAACTGTTAAAAATGTTGTAAAATAAAAATTGATTATGTGCTAGCTATCAAACTACATGCCTGTGTGAAATTATAGTATATCTCAATGTGTAGTTTCTCATTCATTATATCATCAAAGTCATACTTTTTAATTCAAGTCAGCTGCCTGAAGATAAATTTCCAATTTTAATGTACAAGTACCAGACAAACTTTTAAATAAATTTGCTTTTATAAATGAATTGTATGTTTTCTAACATAAATATGATAAAAAATGTTGTATTTAAAGTCATACATTGGCAATGGGTACCTCTCAGGCTATACTTGCTTAACCCCTTACAAATGTTTACAAGCTACAAAGAACTAAATTTCCTACTTTCAGAACAATTCTCTTAATAGAAAAATACATTTACAAAATTGTTTCCATTACCTATGAATGCCGTAAGGAAAAGTGAAAGTGCTGCTGAAGCACAGAAGCACATCAGAAAAGTTAGAATAGGAGCATATTTTCTATCCAAATTTAACTGCTCAGAATGGAAATCCAGGAAAAATGCTGCAGAACATAAAATACCAACAAAAGTCTCCAAAGTGTGGTGAACAAACTAAGGAGCTCATCATTCTAAATTTCATGAGAGAGCGCTAGAATAAATCAGGGGAATCACACATTACGTGCTAACTTTCACAATTTTATGCTTCTTTACACTTTTTATTAATTGAATGACAATTTCTATTTACTGTGGAGCACTGGGAAATTCTGACATGCAATGAAATATCTTGCTTCTCCAAAGAATGAAAGGAACATAGTTTTTATTTTTTAAAAATCAATACTTTTCATAGGTTATTAAACCCCAATACTAAAGTTTTAAAATTTTCATTTCAAATGATTAATTCTTTTAATTTGAAATCAATAAGGAATAATCAATGAAGTACAGTTTCTGGTCAGAGGAACTGTCTGCTGCACTTAAACTTCTTGAGATGATGACCTGCTTGGCAAGATCACAGCACGACCTCCGCGTACAGGGTCAGAACAAGTTTAAGTAGCTAACGCCTATTTTGGTGCACAAATATGTCTGTGCTGAAACATTTAAGAATAATATCTCTTACTTAAGCAGACTTCCAGATATGGCGATTATATATCTGGATGCAACTGAACAACAGCATACAATTTTTACTTGATGCTTAGTTCCTAGTGTGTAAAGTCTTTTTGCGATTTTTAAAGTTTGAATTTGTCCAGAAAACCAAAGATTTTGAGTTTTGTGCTTAAATTCGTATAGGAATTAGGAAAAAGTAATGAAATCAAAAAAATAGTAGACTCAAAATATTTTATCCAGAATACTTTTGCCAGTAGTTTTTTTGTTTTTGTTTTTGTTTTTGTTTTTTGTTTTTTGTTTGTTTGTTTGTTTGTTTGTTTGTTTTATATTACAATTCAGTATCGAATGTGGAGGAAAAAATTATCTTATGTAAATATGATTCCAAATTATAGCTAAGATATAAATTTACTTTCAGTTCTTCAAAACCAAGTGTTGGGGCCAGCCTGATGGTTCTGCTGGACTAAAGTGCCTGCTTGGGCAGATGCAGGGAACCGGGTTCAGTCTCCGGAGTGCTGTGCTGGCCCCACCCCTGAGGCGCTTTGAGATGGCTACTGAGAGTGGGCGTGGTGGTGAGCGCCTGTAATCCCAGCACTTGGGAGGCTGAAAACAGCAGGATCACTACGAGTGTGATCTCTGTAGCGAGACTCTGTAGACCCTTGTACCAAATACATTAAAAAAAAAAAAAAAAGCAGTCATGAACAAATTATGGCCCATGATCCAAAATTGGTGTACTAATAAAGTTTTAGTGGAAAATGGTCCAGGCTCATCTACTTATCCATTATCCATGGTTGCTTTCACACTTCGCTAGCAGAGCTAAGAAGCTGTGGGTAGAGAACAGGTGACCCACAAAACTGAAAATTACCATTAGGAACTTTGGGGAACAGGCTTTCAGACCACTGATCTCAACTATTGAAAAGCAAACATCAAGTCTTTCTACCTTTTTAAATGTTGTGGTCGTTTATAGTTTCAAATAATACACTGAGGGAAATTAATCATGTCTTGCAATGTTGAGTCTATAAAATGTAGTTTCTTTTACCTACTCTAAGTGGTTAACTATTGTAACTGGCACAAACATTTAGAAAACACTGTTGTAAAAAAGTCAATAAATTGCAGTGTTTCAAACAGGTCAGTAGTGATATTGTAGGGTTATGGGTGCAAACTGTAATTCTATAATAACGTAATGCATTCATATTAATAACGCCTGGGAGTTTGACAGCTTCAGAATACTGATTAGGTTACTATTACTGCTAAAGTAATTACACATGTGATGTTATTACATACAATTGATTTTGTTCATGTATCATCTATTTGGCAATAGGCTTTTGTAGTTCCTGTGAGTTACCTGCTATTAACAGAGATACACTAAGGAGAGTTTACCTGAACGCTGGTCTTATTAGTGCCTAATATCTGTATTAGGCATATTTTTTTCACCTCTAACATTTGTCTTAGATGTTCCCCGGAAATGCCTTATTTCGTTAGGAGCCATGCCTCCCTGCATGCACAACTTATACCTGACCCAACCCTAAAGCTTTTCTTCATTGTGTTTTCATAGCTCCTTTTGTATTTCATTCTGTCTTCTAAGTCAGGGTGATTTATGCGTAGTGTTGCTTTCCTTCTTGCTCCTGCTGTCATCTTAGGCCTTCATGACATGCTTATGAGGATGGATGCTGTTATTCGTCTCACTTGCTTACCTAGTAAGAGGCTATTATAATCTCCGTGGAATAAGGTGAGCAGAATGCTTCAACTGTAATGGCTTCAGTAGTAGAAACTCATGCATCTTACTGTTCCTTTATCTCTTTCATTTTCCTTTTAACATTTGACTTAAAAACTTTTGAAAAAACTATAACAAAATGAAAATTCTTCTTTTATAAATCTCAGTGATTTTTGAGGTATTTAGTTCTTATATAGATATCCATGCCATAAGATTACTGGTTTCTACCTTTACATTAGAATCTTAACTAAATTTCCTAACCTTATTTCCGTGGCTATTGGAATGAAAAAGCCCGATCTGAAAATATCTTAATGTTTTAAATAGAATTACAATATAGGTATTGATTATAAAAACAATTGAAGAATTAAGATTCGTTGGAGTACCCTTTAAAGATTTTTTCAATAGAAATGTGTTTATTATTCCTTAACAAAAATATTAGATATGCTTTACTTTATTTCTTGCATTAATTTGAAGGAACTATCTTGAAGCAACCTAAACAAGGAGAGATTTCTGAAAGTATTCATAAATTTCAGTTCTTTCTCCAAATTTGAATTAGATCCAGAACTAGTAAAAGGGTTTCTAACTTACACTAACAGCTTGTCAAGAAATTGACGTGTTTTTCTGCTATCACACAAGACTCCGGGCCAGAGATTTGGTTTTTGTTTTAATTTCACTATTATTCGTTCATTTGCAAAGATGTGACAGGCATTAAACCATTTGTTCAACAATCCAACTATCAGCATTTTTGTCTGCTGATCAATTTAGATTAGCCTTGATATTTTCTTATGGCTATTTCTGTATCTGATTCTGATTAGGGTGATAAAATTAAATTCTATCACCACGATGGTCCTATCTTAACTCACAGATAGATGCTCACGTAATGTATTTAATTTCAAGCCACTGGAGACAGGTTCTACATACTCTTTAAGTGATGCAAGATTCCTGGTGTCCCAGAGAGGCACTAAAGGACAATGAGCAAGTTATTTTGCATGAATACATAATTTATGCTTATAACAAAATTATCCCTCCACTTGCTTATAGCAGTAATTCAATACTGGTTGGGTCAACAAATAAGACATAAAATAAAGCACATTTTATGCTTAATTATAGATTGCTTAATGGCTCTTTGGGTGATTTTCTAAATAAATGCTTAAGCTGAAGAAGTGAATGATCATAAATAGAATTATGATCTCAATATACACTATAATAAATAGTTTCCTTGACAAGTGACTGAAGGATTTAAATTTTGTGTTAATTTGAAGATGATGTTGAGACATTGGGTATTACCTGTTTCCCAGTTCTCTCTAAATTATCTTTGTCTACTATATACCTTTAATGAACCACTCAAGTTAACCTATGTGTCTTAGAAGTCAATCAACCTTCTTGTTGACTATACATGAAGTTAAGTAAATCAATAGCCCTTAATGATTCTCTTTCCAATGTAGATTGCCCGGGAGATATTTTCTAAGGTAATGGATGAACCCCAGGAAGTTTACTTCTTAAAAAATAATTATTTTGATTTACAACATTGTGTTGCTCACTTTGGTCAGTGAAAGACATTTCATTGAATATGAATGTCATGACATTACTTTATCTGCCCTTTTAAGAGCAAGCACTCAGTAAATATTGGTTTTTATTACTGCTACAACTAGTAGTAACATGCTATTGACAGAACGGAAACATTTTGAAAAGATTGTATTAAAGAAATACTACTTGAATAAATTATAAATTAAGATAAGAAAATAATTTCATTTCATGTTCCTTTTAGGTATTTGTGGAGAAGACATGAAGGTGGATCTAAAGAAGACCCAGCATTAAATATGTACATCATTTAAAATGCAATCATGCTAATGTGTTCCTAGCTTAGGTCAAACTACAAGGTATAATTAAACCTATAAAGTTTGAAAAGTAGGATCGGCACAATGTGGATTAAAAAGTGTTCTCCGGAACATTTTATTTTCTCCTGACTCATAATCAGGGTCACATGTAGTAACCAGTCCTTGGTCTCACTTCCGTGGGGAAATAAAAAGTACTCACTAGAGTTTTCAGCAATAAATTTGTGTTCTATTAAAAAGTGCCTATTGAAGCAACTCATGAGATTCAGAATAATAAATATGTAAGAACACCTGTTCTGGCATGGTTGAAGAGCTTTTGCTAAGGAGAGTTGCTTCAGATCTTTTGACTCTATTGTTCAGGTTATCTCTGCCTACTGTGTACACTTAAAGACTCATTCAAGTTAGATTATTTCCATTTTTACTTTGGCACGCTTTTGACTTTTTGAGCCTCCTTTATATGTAATTTTGATGAATTAGAGAGTGCAATTTTTAACCATTGCTATAATCTCAAAAAGTAAATTAAATTTAAACATTTGATTTCTAGTTTTATCATTTTAAAATACTGCCACCATTCTCAAAATCTGTATGAAAGCAAAATTTAGTGATATTTACACATCTTTCAACTATATAATTTTATTTTAAAGTATGTTTCCCCCAGGAGATTGCATATACATTAATACCCAGAAGTATATTAATACAGAAAGTAGAATGTTTAATAACAAATGCTTTGATATGGTCTCACAATTTGTTTTTGAAGATGATTTTGGCACAGGCATGGAAAAAAGAAAAAGAATACAGCAATTCCTGAAATGTATCTAGGTATTTTCTAGTTTTTCTTCAGCAGAGATGCTAAATAATTCAACCTACTATTAAGAAAACATTGAGCTATAAGTTTAACACAGTCAGATACTGGGTGTAGTGAACATAATTTGTTGACAAGGAAAGTTTGTGGTATTCAACTATGGTGCTAAAAATAATCAGGTCTCTAAGACTTCTTTTTTGTTTCTTGTTAAATAAGTAGAATAATCTCTGTGACTCATTAAACGTTATGCTCCACAAAGACTATGGTTATTTCTTCAACCTCCATGTTTCTCCTTTGTACTTGAATCTAAATAGTAGAAGCAGCAGGAGTCTAAGGAAACTCGTCAACGATGTGCTTTGAAAAAAAAAATCAATGCAGTGCTTTGACTGGTCAGGTCAATCAAGACAGCCTATGCATACAAAAAGAACCTAAAGTAATTGCAGAGACCCTGGTGGTGTGGAGCTCATGACTGCTACAACATGCCTTAACTGTCGTTAATTTTAGATATTTCCAAATAAAAGAGAAGACAGCATTTGGCCACAGTTTTCATTCTCAGTTAAGAGGAAAGATTTGGTGTTCGAGCCAGTATTTGAACTCATGAGTCATTTAGCCCTTGAAAATCCACTACACAGCTCTCCAGTCTGCACATAGATTCTGAAGCTCTTAATATTTTTATTTTTCTTCATTTTATTAGTTGCACTTCAAAGTATTCCATTTAGTTCTGTATACATCTTGTCAGTGTAGCATAGTAATTAGGCCACTTGGTAGCTGATCTTCATTCACTGCAGACAGACTGAAGTTTAACTTAGGTTTGATGAACTTCCATAGTAATAATTAGAAGACATATGATCATGTGAATTGTATCAAATTCAAATTTATTACAGTTACATAGCTGCTTACAAGGCTCTTAATTTTCTTTTGTGCAAGTCTTTAGTTTCAGAACTACAAACACATTCTGATGATTACTTCAGTATCTTTTCTAGAAGATAGCAGCTAGATTTTTTGAGCTTCAATGTTGCTGCTAGGAACAAGAAAACGATCGGATTAAATTTGGTTTATATTTTATTAATATTATTAAAGGAAACATGTGTTTAAATTCTCTGTAATGTTTGCATCTTCTATTGAGGGTAGTTTCATTTACTGCTGTTAATAAGGAGGCGATAAAATGATACGTGGTATTCACCCACAACAGTGGCAGAAGCTCGTTCAGAGACAGCTTCACTTCTGCAGAGCTGGCCATCAGTTTATTAAATCAGCTGCTGACTTTTTCCCCATTCCATAACCTTTAAATTCTAGAAAATACTAGAATACATTACAAGCTATTTCTTACTGTTCAGCTAGGCACAGCAAAAAGTGAATTATTTAATAATTAGGAAGAACATTATTAAATGTCATTAAGGCTATTAGTAGAGTCTATTGAAAGTATATATATATATATATATATATATATACTTTATATATAAATAAATATATATATATATATATATATATATATATCACTTAAAAAAGAGCATGCAACATCCAAACTCATATATGTTTAATCTGACTTAAAAATTATGCCATCTATGGGCTGTGATAAAGATATGGTGATGGTTTAATTAAAAACAATAATAGACGCATTTCATTAATTTGCCTCATAACATTCCCTCTCTCCTTGACCACATTATTTTTTGTTCTTAGCACTTTCTGAAGCAGCTCTGAATGTTTTATTTCAGGCTGTTACCTGTACTACTACAGCTGCCACAATGTCCCAGATTGACTCAAAACATCTAATTTGAATTTGGTGAAGAACCAGAAGGTGCACATTAGCAATTCCAGGAAATGGGGTAGATGAGGACATTCCGAGAGGTTTCTACAAGTCTGACTTCTGGTATGTAGCATTTGGCAGCAAATTCCACCACGCTTTTGACTACACATGGTGAAGATGTGCATGGAAGAGGATTTATAGTCCTGGTTCCGAGTGTGGCAACCATGGTGGGGTGGTTATGTTGGAAGTGTGGAGGAGTATTCTGAGGGCTCTGAATGGCTAGAGTGAATTAATTAATGGCCAACTTTAACAGAATGTTCAGCTGAAATGAGTCAGCCTGGTTCTGGGAGTGCACAACCCACCTGCAGATTCTGGCAGGAATGGCGTAAGAGGAGAAGGAAGTTCGTGAGTCGTTGGCTTTACTGCAGAAGCTTGCTTGCCATAGCTGGTTTTTCTGATAGAACTGGATGATATTCACTGGAGAAGGAGCTTTGTTCCTCTCTGTGGCAAGGTGTGGCTGCTGTCCTTTTCAAGGGAGCTCTTGTCTTCTCCTGGAGCCTGCTTCCTGACTCAGGTGCAGACCCCGCAGCCTCAGCCTCCTGGCGCAGACCTTTCACCCCACGACCACAGCAGATTTTCTACCATCCACCATTATCTTTGGGCTGTAGACTTGCGTGGGATATTCTTGTGAACTGTAGACCTCAGGCTGGACTCATGAGTGCCACTGCAGTGGGATTCAGGTTCTCAGGCGGATTCCTCAGGTTTCTGCACAAGGAGGGATGCTTGCACTCTTCTACATCTGACTCTAGTAAGACCTGACTAGTACAGTAGTAATATGTCTTTCATTACAATTTTTTCTTTTATTGTTTGAGCATACCTTGTACAAATGCATCAACACCACATGGTACCCCCAATAATTTGTATTATTTTATTTATCAATAAAAAATTCTCAATATGTTTCCCAGATATAATGATTCCATTCATCGTAGGGAATTGGTTCATGCACATACACATCTCGGTTCTTTTTTCCCCTTCCTTCTATCTTCGTTTATTTGCAAACATCAGATTCATTTAGTTGTGCCTTTATTCAGTTAATTATTTTATATACAAGTAAGCAACCAGACTAATAAAAAATGATAATCCAACATAGACAATGTACCTAAAATGTACCTTGAGTTAGTATAATTGTCAATTTAAATTTTGTGAAAGTAATGTAGATCCACAACTAATTGCTAGGTATCTGTATAACCAAAAATCCGTTATGAGCTAAAAAAGCTATTTTAATCATTTGTGATTTAACTGACTGAAAAAGAAACATTATTTATAATTACAGGAATTCTTAGATTGTACTTGGGAGCATGTCTTTACTAATGCACCATAAATTATCCTTGGAAAAACATGTAAGAATATATTTGCCCTCCTGAGTCCAGGTAGGAGCCAAGGGACAAACTCTCTGTGACAGAAGATGGGCAGAATTTTTCCCCATTTCATCTTTTTCTGAATTCATCAGCTGGACGAAGAAAAATAATCTAGTGAAAAACCCTGAGGTCCTTAATTGCTAAGCATCTTGAAATCTGATTCCTGAAATTCTGTATGAGAAGTTACTGAAACATTATTGGATAAATATAGGTAAGAACCAGATTTTGTTGTCATTCAAATAAGATTTTAAGAAATATATTTTATCAGGTAATTTAAATAGCAAATATGATAAAGAAAATATGAATGCTACACAAATCTGCATATGTCAATAATTAATACTTTATTTCTTAATCTATACATTCTTCTTTCTTGGATTAAGAAAATGAATATTAAAGCCAAGTGTCTGAAACCAGTCTAATTCCTTATCATAATCTCAAACTTCAGTTACTATAAATAAAAAGGACTGTAAATATGACAGAAAGCAAACAATTATTGTTCAACTCCAGTTCATGTTAACCTAGCTTGTTGAAAAAATAACATTACCACAAAGCCACAGATGTTAGATTTTGCAAATGTGCACATTACATCTAATAGATTTGTATTGCAGAATCACATTCTTCAATAATTTAGCACAAAGGAGCAAATTGGGCTTAAAAATGCAATTAATATTTTGAAATGTATTATCAAAATGTCATGTCTTAGAAAATGTAAATTCTTTGTTCAATAAGCTATTCTTGTTTATTGTGAGTCACAAACAAGATCTAATTTGAGATCACCTACTGGGGTTGTAAATATAAAGAAAGTTAAATATGATGCTTTATGACTACCATCAGACCATAAAATGTATTTTTTGCAGTATGCAATTTCTTGTAAGCAGTTTAAAGTTGTTTAAGAGTTTTAATGCATCAAAATTGATGGTCGTGCCTACGAAAATACACTTACATAATAAATAAACAACAAATCCTTTTGTAGACTTTAGTAATTTTTATGCATCTGATATGATTAGATTTCACAGTTGTTGATGAAGAGATATACAACAATTTTTATCTTGACTTTCCTTATAACAGTATTGGAAGTCATTTCAAGGGTTAAATATTCAGATTAAACAACCTATCCTTTTTCCAACTTGCTCAATACACTGTTGGCTATCTAATATTTGTTTAAGTTTCACACCCAAGCCATAGAAATGTAATTCTGGAGGAACAATTGGTTCTTTGACCCAATTCTTCCAAATTTAGAGGGTACAACACGAAAATAATAATTTTAAAGATTTAATACCTACTTAGGAAGAATGATTAGCTAAAATTAGAAGTTAGCAGATGGTGCACATGGTTGATAACATCCATCTGTGAGCCACGTCATGATCACAAAGTTGATCCAAGAGCACATGCAGTTCTGCTTACACTAGGTAAAACCTATTACACCTCTGTTGGGCCAGGCTTTGAATGCCTGCATGTTGTTAACTAGAGAACTCAACATTCAGTAACTGAACTTGGCCTCTGCCTGATGATAGTAGCAAATAAAGATTAATCAATTCCAGCAATTATTTATTAGGATAGGACACATCTGTATAAGAAAAACATGTAAATTTGGAGATACAAAAAAATGGTTCAACATATGGAAGTCTAGGATCTAGATAAGGTATCTTGTATTCTAAAATTAAAAACATACTTTTATATTTGTGATATCAATATATTGAGTAGTAAATATACTATGTATATTTTACTAAATATTATATAATGTATAGTA
>NW_004524642.1:7201665-7209919 GCF_000260255.1 Octodon degus
TACTGCTTAATATCCATGTAAATTAGAGAAAACCAACTTCCTTGTAGCTTAGGAACTTTTACCCTATTCCATGTGGAAGGTGGCGATGATAAAAATTGCTTTGCATATCTATAAGGAAAATTGCAAACTGAAATGTTAGCTTTAATCCAGATAGAACAAACTTTTGAAAACAGTAACAATAAGATTTGACTGATTTAATAATTTTTTCTAATAATTTTAACTGAGTAGTTAGGAAAACTTTTGTAACATTATATACACCACTTGTAAAGAGTTAATGTTAAATTTTTCAATGAACTTTAAAATCCAATGCAATTTATTGCCATGTAACTAATTTAGAAACATTGAGAGAACAAGCATATTTGAATCATTATTCAAGTGAAATAAGCTTGGAATCTATGCAGTGTACAAGCACATTTATATTTCTTAATAGAGATGTGTATCTATTTTTATCCTGATGTTGACCTAAGTATATTCTCTTTCACTGGAGACCATTTGGTTTTTTTTCCTGCTATGGAATGTAGCAAAAATGATGAAAGTGAAGGGTACCTAGGTGAATTGCCAGAGGCCTCCTTCAGGTTTCCCAAACATCATGAGCTTTTGATAAATCTGGAAACATCAGCCTTGCCTTGTTTTCAACTAAAGAGTATCACCATTCCTGTAACAAACCCAGATTTTGAATGTACAAGAATGTTCATAACTCAAACCATTTAGGCTTCTCTATATACTTTTATTCCTCTTCAACTCCAAAAAATGAGAAAAGAAACAGTTGGAAATACCCTATTTAAATAACTATTTGGGAGGGCCAGCCAAATAGCTCAGCAGATTAAAGTGCCTGCAAGCAGGCTCAGAGGCTGGGGGTTCAATCCCCAGGCCTACCATGCCAACCTCTCCACCCCCGGGGCACGCTGAGCTGGCAATTGAGACTGGGTGTGGTGGTGCACGCCTGTAATTCCAGCTGTTGTGAAGCTGTAAACAGGAGGATCACTATGAGTCCAATCTAGTAGTGGGCTTGAATACCCTGTAGATCGTTCCCTAAAATGCAAATAAATAAATAAAATCACTATTTAAAATTTTAAAAGTATTAATGCCATCATATATATTCAAACAGTAGCTTGATGTAATACTAAACTTTTTAATGAAAGACATATATTGGCAATCCTGTTTTAGAATTTATTTATAGGCCTAGTAAACTAATTTTTATAAATATTACATATTTAACAGTAATCTTTTTACTTTCTATGAAAGCCAATTCTTTAATAAAGTAATAAGTAGCTTACTTCCACCCTCTTTTTAAAATAAAGGTAACATAGACATTGTTTATTTTGTGACTGAAAAGAATGATTATTTTCTCTCTGTAAATATTAGATTCACATTTGAATAAGATTAGGAAAAGATGCCCAGATTTAATCTATTTATTTTAAACAAAGAAAATACTGCTTTTTTATTGATAATAAATGTAAATACATCTGGTAAATTAGTGTTTGATTTAATCCATAACTCTAACTTGATGAAAATGATTTCTAAAGCTTCTTCTCCTTGCACATCTCTCTGTCTCTTTCTTGAACCTAGTGTCTTCAGGTCTTTCATTTTAAATGCAGAGCAGATTCCAAGCAAATATCAGCTGGCATATAGGCTGCTGCGACTTCAGCGCAGGTTTCTGAAGAAATGTGCCAAAATTTCTTCCTCAGCTATTTGAAAGAGGCATTTGTAATTATAACATTAAAAAAAAGTCTAATACCTCAGAGAGGAAGTTATGCACACTTATGAAGAGCTAAGAAATATAACTGGCTGTCTTTAGAAGGAGACGGAAGCAACTTTGTGTCATAGAGTTCAGAGAAGAATAAAGGAGAGATAAGAGCACAAGACAAAGTACGGATTTGATCTAGCAAGCAGTCTTTCATGTGAGATGGGTGCTATAATATGGTCAAATTAAAGGTAGAAAGGAAGATGAATCATTTGTGCTTTTAATTATGTGACTTGTACGAATTAAGATAGTACAACCTTTATTTGTTATTACTTCTTATGTATTTGGTACAAGGTCTCACTGCACAGCTCAGGCTTGTAGTGATCTTTCTGTTTTCTGCCTCCCCAGCACTGGGCTTACAGGTATGTGCCACCACACCACCCCCAGACTCCGTTGCCAACGCAGCACACCTGGGGGGCAGGGCCAGCGGGGCATGTGGATCTAGGAATCAAACCAAGGTCTCTGCACTTGCCTAAGCGGGCACTTAGTCTGCTGAGCTATCTCAGAAGCACTAAGATAGTACAAACTTTAAACAAATCTGTCATTTCGCTTCAGTCAATAAAGGTTTCTCTCATTACTGTTTGGTCTGCCACTGGTCTTGGGGACTCTTCTGGAAATTAAATTCAAAATATGTTTTCATGATGACTATGACTAAAGAAATCTGTGGAGTTAATCAATAGTTTTGAAATATCTGCTCAAGGGAATTCAGGTTGCTTCTTTCCTCATTTTACATCAGAAAGATTTTCTTATTAAAATAACAGTAAAAAACACTCCCTTGCAGAAGTGGAGCTTAATATCCATAGCTCAGCAGAATAAAGTGCCTGCTTAGGCAAGCTTAGGCAAGTGCAGGGACCTAGGTTCAATCCCGAGTAGCAAATGAGGCACCAGTCCCACTCTGGGTGTGCTGAGCCAGCCACTGAGTCCAGGTGTGGTGGCATATGTCTTTAATCTCAGTGCTGAGGAGGCTGAAAGCAAGAGGATCACTGAGAATCTGAGTCCAAGCTGCTTAGTAAGACCCTGCAACAACCAAAGACATAAAAGAAATCTTTTCAGTTTTTATAAATTTCAAAATTGTGCTGTTTTAAGTTATCTCACTTAGTCATTGCAGAAGTATTAAAATAGTGTTCATACTTACTGTTATACTGGGATAACAGTATAGAAGAAACAATCCCGACACACAAAATTTTTGTATGACAAAGCTACTATTTTAATCCAAGTCTCCCTGACAGACTTTTTGCTTCTTCTATTTTCTTTGCTATCCCTCCTCAGTGTGAACAATCTGAGAGCCACAGCTCCTCTTTAAAGAAACTCTATTCCATACTGACAACACTCCACCTTATGTCTTTGATACATACCTATTTATGACCCACAAGATTCAAAGCTCACTTGTGTCATTCAGGGCTTTTCCAGACTCATTCTGCTAACTGGCTAACTAAGCCTGTTCATCTATCTATCTATCTATCTATCTATCTATCTATCTATCTATCTATCTATCTATCTATCATCTATCTATCATCTATCTATCTATCTATCTATCTATCTATCTATCCATCTATCATCTATCCACCCACTATCTATCTGGTTTAATTAATCTTTAGGCTCCTCTAAATCTATAAGACCAAAACTTCTCTAGGAACTTTGCTGAGAAATGAAGATAACCTTGTAAAGTTGGTATTCTGAGTACATTTCCCACCTTTAAATCACAGGCTTTCATTTAATTCACTTTTCAAATAAAGATCTTTCTTGTTTTCTTAGGTTATTTAAGTTTATATCAACTTTCTCCCTTTGATTAATATAAAAATTTGTAGTTAAATGTTTTATTTAATTCTATTGTCACTCTATTTTCATATTTAATTATTGTCAAAATTATAAGGTAATTTCCAATTCCTTAATATGTCGTGAAAGAATTTTTTAGATCTGACTCATTATGTCACGTTAATTACACTTCTCCCTTACAATCATCTCTCTAATTCAGTTCCATTGAGCCTCCAATTCATGTTTGAGTTGTCTGCGTTCCATGTGCTTTGACACATTAGTACACAGTGCACTGGTTGATTTTGTTGTCTGTTCTTATTCTTCCTCACAAACTTATTTCTCAGGTCAGCTTTCTTCTCGAAGTAGCCCCCACATATTATTTAATACACTCTTCTTCCTCTTAGACTTAAATGGTGCACTTTTAAATCTTCTCAGATAATAAATATCACAATGAATTTTATTTATACAAGTACCTTTGTCACTTAGTGTAGCTTATAGTTGATAGAAAACATTTAAAAAGTAGCCTTTCATAAGCTTTTTTTCCCATAATTTTATTGAGAAACAAAGAGCAATGAGACAGTTTCAAATCAAGTTGGTAGGACAGTTCCAATAACACATTGCATACTCTCTTCCTAGTGGTTATTTGCTGTACAAGATGCAGACATGATATCCTATTTGGAAACACTATTACAACAAATCCCTGTATTTATTAAGAGAATGTAACTATATATCTATCCTAATCATTTTGAATACACAGATACAAAGTGGACATTCATCTGTATCCCCTTTTTTGTTTAGTTCTATCATTTGAATATTATAGGTGAGTTAACTCAGCAAAATATTCTAAAAGGGTCCTGTAGTCCATAATAGTATTGGGTCTTCTGCTTGACTGGCAGTGTCAGAAATTGTTGACAAGACTCCCCTGCAGCTGAACATAACAGCATGGCTTTATTTCTTATACTTCGTTTTTATACTTTTTTTCTGGTTGGTTAAGACCAAGATAAAGCAAGACCTGTGCAACAAAAGTTGTAGCTTTTGGATCTGATAAGGTCAGTCAAATCATAAACTTGTAATAAACTTTACTTACAGAATATAAGACAATAATACACTGTTGTTATAAATAGACAAATCTGAATTTTAATTTAATTTAGCACTTTGTGTACTATACGAGTAATAACTGATTCTTTATTCAAATTATCTCTGATTATTACATAATAAAGCAGTAGTTAGTCCTAGCAAGTTTTAAACCATAATGACCTAGTAAAATATTAAAACTTCATAGGCAAATAATTCTCTGTGCCTGCTTGCCCCTAATCCATTTTTTTTCTTTTATCAACATGAAATCAAGGAACATAGGAGGTTAATGGAGAGTTCAATACTGATTCTTCTAGAATGAAATGTTCCTTGAAACAAAAAATTCAATTAAAATAGAAAAACTGGTGGAATTTCTATTAGGAATCCAAAGAAAGTCATTTAAGTGGGTTTAAATTGGGGAGACAATGCGTTAATGCCCAATTGAACTAGCTTCATTACAATTTAAGACGCGTGGTATGAGACGGACCATTGTACTTTTCATTATGACACCTTTCAAACAGTAATACTTTTATTTTTACTTTTCCAGAATTTTCACTTCCTATCTGTTATTAATCTTTTGTTATGATGAAATAAAAGCCATCAACACAGGCTGCAAATGTGCCACTACTAAAAATGAGAGAAGGATAAAAGAAAATAAAGTAGCACGTTAAATATTTAATTTCTGTAATTAAAGCCACTGTTGTAAAGGTTACTTCAATTAAAACTTATTTTGAATTTGACGTTTCATTTTAGAAAAAGTGATTCTTCTTTACATAGATAGGAACACAATTCAATTGTATGTAAACTAATGTATTGGTATAAATGATATAAAGTCTATTATACAATAAATTTATGAGTAATACAAATGCTCTCTGAAGTAAAAAGTGCAGCATGCAAATCTACAATCTACTATATACCCTAGAAAAAATGCACACAGGGAACTTACACACACACATACACACTCACACACTCACACACACATTCACACACCCTACACAGACAAGGAGGGAAATAAGTTCTGTGTTAGAAACTCACACCAAGATATGGTAGAATGTGCAGTGACTCATTAAGGCAATCATGTATGTGAGAGTAAATAGACAAAGACACTGCAATGGCTTGGGCAGGCATCAAAACTTGCATTGGGTGTATTACATAAAGGATAGTGAGAGAGAAGATTGAGTACAAGATGTTCAGATGGAAGTGAAATTTGCGAGATGTTCAACAGGTTCATCTTAAATCCATGAGCAAAGCCAGCTGTTAGAGGAGAACTGGGTCATGCAATAGTCAGCATACCTTGCTGGTCCTGCTGCGTTAGTCATTGAGTGGGTGCAGCCTGTGGGAGCAGGAGGCTCAGCATAAATTAAGGGGTGAATCTCCAAGTGCTAGGGCTGAGGCCCTCAGCCAAATATACTCTGAAAATTTGGAGGCCTACGAACTTGTTTTTCTTTTTGGAAGTACCAGTTTTGAAGCTTAGGACCTTGTGCTTGCCAGGTAGATGTTTACGCTACTGAGCTGTCTCCCTGGCCCCCAGAGGCCTGTGAAATTCTCACTCAGAATTTCTGTGTATTTGTTACTATTGCTTGTTGTTATTGTCCAGGAGTCAGTGCTTTGTGCAGGGGCAGCAGAAAGACTGGTAGAACAATGTCCTCAATTTTACATTCCTGATTCTGTTCCTTTGAAGAAATCAGTTTATCAATAATTTATTCTAGAGCAGGGGAGATAGCTCAGTAGAATAATTGCTTGCCTGGCAAACATTAAGATTCAATTCCTGGTACAAAAACAAAACTAAACTAAACAAGAAAACAAAAAAATCTTTAGTCTAGAATCTATCAAAGGCAACCAGCAGTAGCACACTCGCTAACTTCTCTAGTCAGAAAGAAAATGCAAGAGCAAACAAAAGTTAAACACTGAATAATATCTATGGCAGCTAATTTTCTCTTACTCTATCAAAATGCTACTTAGTAAGTAGGAAAGTGATGTGTTAGCTCAAGGTGTTGGGTTTCTCAGGACATTGTCATTTGGCCTTATTGCTTTTGGCCTGAGAGGCCAAAGTGCCTCATCGTAGGAGGCTGTGGACAAAGAAAACTGTTCACTCCACAGTTCTTGGAAGTACAACATAGAAAAGAAAACGAGGACTGGGGATCCCAACATCTAGCAGATGCACAACCCCAGCTACGCTGCTTTTCCTTTAGGCTTTATCTTTGAATAATCCAAATCTTAGTAGCACCAGGGGCTGCACACAAAATTGTTCCAGCACGCTAGCCTTTGAGACGTATCTCACACACGAATTTCAGAATTTTCATTCAGGGTTGTACTAATATGCATTGTGAAAGGTACTATAGGATTGTAGTTCATTACCACTCACTCTAAACCCTCTTTATCTCTTTGTCTAACATAAAAATAAAAATTAATACTTCTAGTCTCAGTTTCCTTTTTCAGGTAAGGAAGCTATGTGACATTCTGTTGAAGAATAAAATGCGAAGAGCATCTTTTGGGAAGAATACTCAGGATTGCTTTTGATCCCATAAAACGAATCTGGTACAGCTGAGTAAGTCCTTTACCATACGGGGAGGGTAGATCCCAAATTATATTGCTAACTTGAAAACAAAGAAAGCAATATGCAAATAAACAAAAGTCACTATTTAAAGGTGCTATGATCAAAGTTTCACAACCGAGCTGCCTAATAAGGCCCATGTAGTTAGCATATAAACGGCCAAGTACTCCTTCCTAGTTACCTGTGTTCCAATCACAGAGGGTATTTCGCTGGTGTGCTCACATAGCTACTATTTGAGACGTGTATAAGTTTTTAAACTGCTATTTGCTGTATGAAAAGTTACCTTTAAGACATCTTGTTTCTCCAGTAAAAATTATATATATTTTGAGTTCACAATTAGCTAGTGTAATAAATGAACACGTGCCAGAGTACTAAATGATGATAAGGAGAAAATGTGGTTTTTACCTTTCAGTATATTTCCAGGATCATGAATGCCTAACGTCTAGAACAATTTTTAAAAGAAATGGTTCTTACTTAAAACAATATTTCACTAGTAAGGGAGTTATGCATGCTCTAGTAATGAATGGCTTATCCCAGAACCAAAAACATGTATCTGGTGTCTGAGGGACTCCTATATTTAAAACAGTTTAGGTGCATGTGTTTTGTTTGGGTTGAATACATTGAGTCAGAAGTATGTTTCTGAAAGAACTGAAAAAGGAGAGAAAAAATATTCCAGAAGTTGGAGGTGTTGTTAGAAGTGTTTTATTTTTGACAAAAAAGACTTTTAAAGCCCTCCAATTTAGAATATTTTTATTTAAACTTTTTAAGACTAACAAAGGACCAATTTTCACCATCTGCTTCACTTTCACTCTGACGCAGATTTTTTTCTCTCTTGTTTTTTTCTATTTAAATAGACATTGAATTTGGCACCTTGTTCTCAAGTAAAAGCCTATGAATACAAAAATATAGCTTGCCTGACTTTCTGTCAAGCCAATATTTATTCACAAATATCTGTTTTGTTGTTTTCTCACATAAAATGATGTAGCACTCTTCCCATACGAAGAGCTGGCGAGTTGTGTGCGGTGGTTGCATCTGGTGCCAGCGGGAGATTCACCTCTCTGCGTCCGCCAGCTGTTTTCATGATGGACAGTTTGTTTCCTGCCTTTTGATTCACATATTTTATGGGA
>NW_004524642.1:7211189-7224105 GCF_000260255.1 Octodon degus
TGGATATCTATATCCATGTGTATCTATAAATACAGATACAAATGAATAGATAGATAAATGGCTGCATAAGTATATGTGTTGTACACAATATAATTATCCTCATCTTTCAAACTAAGTTTTAACTAGGAGGTTATGGCCTTCTCTTTTTTTTCTGGAACTGGGGATGGAACTCAGAACATTGTGCTTGCCGGGGAAGCACTTCTTCTACTGAGCCATCTTCCCAGCCCCTTCATTTTGAACTGACTAAAACAAAGCCATTTCGTATATTTTATGCCTTAGTCAAGCTTCCTATTGTGGGGACAGAATCCCCAACACACACCATGAATGAGGGCTGGTTCAGTTTGGTTCACACTTCAAGATATCTGAATGGATGGTTAGGTGGCCCCAAGTTAGGCACTTTATAGTAGAAGGCAAAGAGACATGAAGCAGCTAAGTTCTTGATGGCTAGGAAGCAGAGTGGGGAAGCAGCAAAATTGCTTCACAGCACTGCAAGTCCATCTCCTTAAACCATTCTTAACCTCCACATGATAATAGCATTTTAAAATTCAGTCCAACAATGTAACTATCCTTTTTTTTTTTTTTTTTTTTTCGGAACCAAGGATTGAACTCAGGCCCTTGCGCTTGCCAAGGAAGCACATATTCCACTGAGCCATGTCCCCGGCCCTATAGTAACTATCCTTAAAAACTGAAAATATAACAGTCTTTTCTGCAGAGTCCCAACAGTTTCAACGTTTTACAAAACTTTGAATTGACGTCTCTTCTGACATGCAAGACAAATTCTTAGCCACAAATGTCCATTAAAAATCAGAAACAAATTGCCTGAGTACAGTGGCACAGAGTTATTTTTCCAATTCCAAAGGGAATATGAGGGAAAAGAATTGCTCCAAAGCGAAGTGTCACGAGGTAACCATTTAATCCTGTAGCTCCGTATCTTATACTTGCTTTTTTTTGTTTTTGTTTTCTTAATACTTGGTGGTAAAATATGTGTTCCCAAGAGGTTTGGTTAATCCTATCCCCATAGCCTTGTCAGTTGTAGCTCACAAACTCTTTCTTGGACTGGCTTCACTCATGGCTTGCAGCTTTCCTCAATAGAAGTTCATGGTCCTGGCACCTCTAGTCAGAGATGGTTCCCCTTGTACTTTGATTCTCCAAGGCACCTTTGGCTAGGTGCATTTTCCCAGCACACCTTCTGCCTTGAGCGGGATCCCTGAGTGGTCTCCCAGGTCTTCTTTCTTTGAAATCTCTGCGTTAACCTCCTTGACCTCCTCAACTCTTGTGTTTTGCATGCTGATAAAATCAGCGTTATTTGGAAGGAGTCAAAGTCTGTTGGTAGCAGAAGTAGCATCCAGATACTCTGGAGTTGTGCTTGCAGTGGGCATGATACTTGCATAGTTGGTAACAGTCAAATGAATCCTAGGGAAGAAATTCCCTAGAGGACCTAAGACTGTATTGCTGCTCAGATGAAACATTTTTACTGTTGAGTGGGTTGTAGGTTTTTACTGATTCCTGAGACATCTTCATGATGTCTTTCTTCTTACCCTGTGGTTTTTGAAGTCACCAACTGTCGCGCGCTTCTTGACCAGCAAGGAAGACGCAACACGCAGCTCTTCCTTCAGCGGTTTATTCAGGCTCCTTACAGTAAGTTTCTTAAGCTCTTCCTTTCCAATCCCCCAGCCCTTGGCTAATATATACTCCCGAGCCCAATCCCAGTGCGCCACTTGGGGATCGCCCATGGGTCCAGCATATGCGGAAGCGAATCATGACTGCAGCCCTGGCCATATAAGGAGTTGTTGTGCACAGAGAGCGCTCACCCATGGGGGGTGGAAGGCGGAAACCAGTGCATCTTGTAGGCGCGGTCCTTCGCAGCTCTACACAACCAACAGACACACAACATTTGTGCTCAATTTTTCACATCCAACTGTTCCTTCTGAGTAAAATTTTAACTTTATCAACTTATTCAGCTCTACTTTTCACTCTTTAGACTCACTTTAAATCCAGCTAAAATCAGCCATCAGTACCAAAGCCATAGTTTAAATGATGGGTTGTGTTTGAATTTCCTCCCTCGGATTAATTTGTCCACTATCCTTAATTTCAGTACCTTATGAAACCTTATATAGAAAAAAAATGTAAATTTTTTCTGGCATAGTGTAAAAGATTTAACTTTTAGTCCAATTGCTAATGAAATCTTTGATTCCATACTCCTTGAGCTTTGCTATCACCCTCTTCAGTCTTATTAGTATTCTTGTCATCTGCTCTCTGACAAGAATTACCCATGAAGCACTTGTTCCACCATTCTTAGAAGTCATTTCCCTGAGAGCTCAACCTTTCCAAATTCAATCATAAAAGACATCTCAACGCTGCAAAACTACATGGACAGACTCTGTAACAGCAACAACCCCACTTCTGACAGTGATTTTCTGTATTAGTCAGCTTTAGTGTTGGCGGATCAAAAGAGCAGAGTCCAACAAATTAAAAGAAGAGAAGTTTAGCTGGGCTCACATTTATGAGATTCCAAAAAACACTGGAGGCTCAGGGAGTGGCAAAGAAAAGCTGCTCAGTTCCTGTGGGCTGGGAAGCAGAGCAGAATGGAGCCAGAGAAGGAGAAGCAAGGGACTCGCACCTGCAGAGCCCAAGCAAACTCTCCACGATCCTCCCAGACACATCAGGAATTAAGTGGCACCCATCTACTGGGCCAATCCCATACTAACCACCACAATATTTAAAATTTTTTACGTAAGCATGCATGTAAAATATCCATATCAATTCTTTTTTTTTTTTTTTTGGTGGTACCAGGGCTCAATCTCAGGACTGGACCTTGTGCTTGCCAGACAAGCACTTATTTCACTGAGCTATCTCCCAGGCCGCTATCCATCTGAATTCTTTACATATAGATTTAGATCCTAAGAGCATTATTTTTATTTCATTTTGAGGTGAGGAATAATGTCCAAATAATGTATAAATGTCAATTCTTGATTTGCAGAAAACTTTAAACAGGATGAGGAAATTATGCAAGTACACTAATATTTAAATTGCTACCGTAAACTATTATTGTTTAACTGGTTCTAGATGTGTAAACTTGGAGAAGTAGGTTGCAAAATGAATACTTTACCAAAGACATAAATGACATTTACTTTAATTCATAAATGGAAATTAAGCACTCAGAAATAACAATTACATGGATAGAGCTCTTGATTCTTAATATGTCTTTTCTTCTTGTCTTCATTTATCTAAATTATATTCCTATGAAAAACAAGTCGTGAGCACACAAATTAATAACGCAATTCTTCTATGTTACTTTAAAATTTATAACTGCTTTATCTACATATATTTTCAAATTTTCAATTGTCATTCAGAAAAAAAAATCCAATCTCTCCTGGACTAACAGAGTAGTTTTTACTTGTTTATCATCATATAATTGACTCTGTTGATTAACTGATTGAATAAAATAAGCTGTTCCAATTTAAATTAGTATTTGAGAGACATAAAAATTAAATTCACAATTTTACCTCTATCTAATTTAACACATAATTGAGAAGTGCACAGTTTAAAACCATTTCACCAAATCCATAAAAATGAAAATGTTCAGAGAAGCTTAAGAGAACAAACAATATTATCAAAGCTACAATACTTATCTCTGTCCCATGCTTTGATACATTATTTAATGTCATCTTCATGTTAATTCTGTAATTTCTCTGCATGAGTTTTGAAGTATTCCCAAAGATTTTCTGTATTACACCAGTTATGGATGATATATATGTATATGATTTATGTAGATTTCACCAAATCTTTTGTTCCCTTTTTAGTTTTTATAGTTTTCATGTTCATGACTGATATAGCAGCAGTCTTAATACATGTAATGAAACTTCGTCGTACTGCGAACATTTGAGAGTAGTTTAAAGCTTTTTTGAAACTTTACATTTTGGGAAGCCTCATTTTATACTTTTCCATTTTTGATGGTTTTATATACCATCTTCTTTTCTTACGTTGAGCTTTATACATGATATGACTTTCTGGTTTTGCTCAAGCTCTTATATTTGAAAAAAACATATTTTAGACATTCCAATATTATTGAATTTCAGAAAAGTGTGCACTAAAATTACATTACTTTCTTGCATACACTGCTATAAACTTTATTCACATTATATACATATTTATGCTAGGTTTAAAAGTACTTAGTACAGGGTCTAGAGGGGCTCACTACACAGATTGGACACATAGTGATCCTCCTGTTTTCAGCCTCCCAACTGCTGGTATTAAAGGTGTGTACAACCATGTGCAGTTTCAATAACCATCTCAGCACACTCTGGGGACAGGGCCATCACAGGATGCCAGAGATCGAACCCTGGCCCCTACATCTGCCTAAGCAGTCACTTTAATCAACTGAGCTATCTGGCTGGCCCTTCAAATTTGTCTTTCTTGATAGCAGAAGTAGTACTCCATTAGAAATAATCCTCTTTACCTTTTCATCCATTGATGGACCCTGGGACTGTTTACAATATTCATATATTTATTGTTATTTTTGGCAGAACTGTTCACAATATTTAGCTAATAAAAATAGCGTGTTATAGACATGGGTGTGCATATACTGCTATGTTATGGTGCTTTTAAATCTTTCAGGAAGATACAAAGAAATTAAGACCTGGATAGAGTTGAAGCTCTAGCTTTTTGAGGAGTTTCCAAATTGATTTCCATAGTGTATATACAAATCTACCCTCTCACTATTTGTGGAGAAGCATTCCTTTGTTCACATTACTGCCAGCTTTTGTTATTGGTTGATTTCTTCATGGTAGTCATTCCTTCTGGGTGAGATGGAAACACGGTGTTGGTTTAATTTGATTCTTTCCAATGATCAGTGATTGTGAGCCATTCTTTATGGATTTCTCACTTGTATTTCTTCTTCTGAGAAGTGCCTATTCATCTTAGATTACCATATTTGGATTGGGATTTTAAATATGAGCGATCTGATTATTTGGAGTTCTTTATACATTCTAAATCTTACCCCTTTGCAAAAGAGAAGGCAAATATTTTTGCACTCTGTGGATTTTTTTTTTATTCTATTGGTGGCTTCTTTTGTTGTGCAAAAGCTTTTCAGTGAGATGAGATCCCAGTTGTTGATTCTTTTTAATACTTCCTGAGCAAGAAGAGTTTTCTCATAAAGTGTTTATAGCTATGTCTTCGAAAGTTCTAAAGATTTTATGTTTCAGATGATTTTAATGTTTAGATCTCTGATGTGTTTGGAATTGAGTTTAGTGCATGATGAGAGATATGATTCTAGGTATAATCTTCTGCATGTAAAAAAACAACTTTTAGCACCATTCGTTAAAGAGGCTATCTTTCTTCCAGAGAAGATATAAAAATTCTAAATAATGCAGTATCAGTCAATGAAATTAAAGAACTAATGAAAACTTGCCATGCCAACAAAGAAAAGCCTCACTTCTGCTGGATTCACTGCTGAATTCTTTAAGAAATTTAGAGATCTCAAGTTATTGCTCCTCAGAAGCTTTAATGACAATGAAAGGGAAGAAAACTCCTAATTACTTGAACTCAAGAATTATCCTGATATTAGAGGATACAATCAAAAAGGAGAACTACAGGTCAATTTCCATAATGAATTGATGCAAAATCCTCAGTAAGATCCTGGCAAACACAATGAAACAAATCATCAAAAATATTATGTATCATGACCAAATAGAAATCATCCCAGTGACGCAAGGATCGTTCAAGTTGTGCAAATCCATAAATGCAATATCCTCCCTAACAGAACTAAAGATAAAAACTACATGATCACCTCAGTAGATGCCAAAAAAGCCTTTAAAAAATTTCAACATCCATTCATGATAGAAAGTCTACAGATAATTGGAAGAGATATCTTATCTCAATCCAATTAAAACCACCAATCACAAAGCAACCTCCATCATCCCACTACATGTTCAAAAACTGAAAACTGTCACTCTAAAATGGGGATCCTATTTGTGAATTTAGAAGTTCTCTTGATGAAATAACCATTGCTTTAAAGCATACACTGAGTCTTCGATAGACTTGCAGGCATTTGTGTTACATCAGCAGCTAGATTTGTCCCAACACCTTATGTTTGAAATATTTTTTATTGACATATTATATGTACCTAAGTTGTTCCAGATTCTATGGATTTTTAATTCTGGATTTCTTAAAATTTCTTGTAAAATGTATTTTTAAAATGGATACACTACAGATAATAGTTTTAGCTATGAATATTTGAGAATTATTTTATTCAGCCTACACAATCACATAATGGTCATGTTTTTAGATTTCAATTTTTCTTTTCCTTCCTTCCTTCCTTCCTTCCTTCCTTCCTTCCTTCCTTCCTTCCTTCTTTCCTCTCTTTCTTTCTTATTTCTTTCTTTTTTTAGAACTGAGGATTGACCTTGCACTTGCAAGGCAGGTGCTTACTCTACTGAGCTATCTCTCCAGCCCCTGGGTTTCAAATTTTCTTGGAAAGCACTAGAGTACTTCTATACTGTCTCATCATATTGATAGTTCTGAAAAAGAGTCAGTCAGTAATTTGTAGTAACTTTTTTCCACACTTAGAAACATTTTAGGGTATTTATTGAGGAGTAAATTTCATAATTGAAATTATTATTATTATTATTATTAATTATTTTTGCTTTTTAAAAAGGTTCTTTAAGGGCTGGCCAAATAGCTCAGCAGATTAAAATGCCTGCACAGGGGCTGGGGATTCAACAGCAATTGAGACTGAGTGTGGTGGAGCATTCCTGTAATCCCAGCTCTTGGGAGGCTATAAACAGGAGGATCACTATGAGTCCAATCTAGTAGTGAAACACTGAACACCCTGTAGACCCTTCCCCACCCCCCAAAAAAATAAATAAATAAAGTTGCTTGATATTTCATTGACATTATTTCCCTTCTTTATTTTCTTATTTTCTCATCTTATATTTGTAGTATTTTTAATTCCAAAATTTTTATTCTAACTACTTGCACTTGTCTCCATTACAACATTGTATATATGCTTTATTATTGGATAATAATCTTACAAATAATATAGAGTATGTATTAGTTTATCCAATTGTATCTTTTTCTGAAAGGTTAGTAGTTTTGTTTGATTTTTTTGTTTCTTGATGGTAAGTCTCTCTAAAAACCAGGCATTAACCATCTTTTTTATTCTACGACCATATATTTCGGGAGCTTCCTGTACTTCCTCTATTGCTGAGCAAGTGAATCTTTGAATAATCATAGGAGTAATTACTGAGCCTAGTCCCTAAGAGAGGCTGGTAAGTTTTCTTTAGAAATGATGAAATTGTAATGAGAAAAAGAAGCCTAAGAGATTAATATCATACATGTATGCTATTATTATTATTATTATTATTATTATTATTATTATTATTATTGCAAAGACACAATGTGGAGAGGACAAGGATTTATTCCTAGTTTTAGTTTGGGATAAATGATAGGCTTTGGATTTGATAGCATGGGCAATCCAGTTATCAAGGCCTTATGTTTCAGCAAAATATTTTGAATAAAGCCAAAATCCAGCCATGCTTTATGTTTGGGTTAGATCTCATGGCCATATGGTATTGAATAAAATGGTCAAGAAGAGAAAAGGATACCATATAATCAGAGGAAAGCCTATTATTGTTCCAGCTGAAATTGAATTGAACATGAAAAAGTAGGAAAAAATCTGCAAAAATATCCAAATTACTGAACTATGGAGATTGGTATACAAAAGGAAATTAAATACAACAAATACTGAATAAAAGATATGGAGAAGAGAAAATTAAAAGCCTAACAAAGGTGGGAGAAAATGACATCTGGAATGAATTTCTTAGTTTGGTTGCTTGAGCATATGACGATACTATTGTTGATTGTGGACCACTCATAAAACAAATTAATGAATATAAAACATCATTAACTCAGATTTGAGTATATTATTTTTAGAGAACATGGATATCCAAATGTGGTACTGAAAAATAGTATGTATTTGAAATTTTAAATTTAATGATATAACCATCATGTTGGGTCTGTGCTTCAATATAATCTCTCAGAGATCTCAGTCTGTAGTAGTTTCTATTATGACTTTTACATAATTAGTTTTTTATTTAACTAAATTGCCCTACATACAATTATGCTATTTTCTGTTTCTTTGGTTTAATGTCCTTATATCCATCATTGCTCTCTCTACATTGAAAAACTATGGAGAAAAATAGAAGTTTCATTTTATTCACTAACATATCTTGAATTTAGCTCTATTCCCAACTCCCAAGAGTTACTCATAACTATCATGTTAATGCAGTAACAGAACAAAACAGAAAGGGAGACAAACACAGGAAGCGAAGATTTCTCATTGGGTTTATAAAATTGAAGGTTACTGGATTCCATTTTAAGATAATTGCAAGTCTACTCAGAATAAAGAACAAAAACAACAAAATTACAACATTATTAAGTGCTAAGTTCTTTTTCACGTATTATTTAATTCTCAAGACTGTTATGAGGTTGTCATTTCTATCTCAAATCTGAGCATTAGGCAGGAGGGTTCAGGTGAATTTAATGTCCATTTGCTGATGAATTGCTAAACTGAAACTGCAATTCATATTATTATGCAGCTACTGTGCTTTTAATATATGATTTAATATGACTTTATTTTAATGAATTCAGAAGTGGAAAGCAAATCACTGAAGGTGAAATTATGCACTACTTTTGAGAATTTTAAGTAGAATAAAAAGTTGTTCATATTGAGATTTTGAGAAGGATGATAAATTGCAAAATTTGAACATAGGTATATTGTAAATACAAGAGGTGGTAGGATTTTTTTCAGTCAATCTTGAAAATAAAAATGGTATCTGACTATTTAAAATCTTGGATGATTTGAGAAAAATGTAATGATGAGTAAAAATATATTCACATAACCTAAAATGGAAAGAAAACAATACTAATGAAGACTATAATGTTTATATTTGGGAAGGAACACAAACAATAGAGTTAAAACAAACATGATCAGGGAAGTTTTTTGAGGAAAGTAGGGGAAATGTAGCTGTGAATGCCGTACCATAGATTATATCAAGGACAAATGGAATGCTGTTAACTAAAATGACTAAACATAAAAATTGGAATGAAAGAAGAAGGGGAGCATGTACTAGGTTTCAATTATTAGAGGGTTGAATGGGACTTCTTATCAAAAAATTGCACACTGGATAAACAAACTACCTCAAGAAGAGTTAACAGTAGTGGTCTTTATGATCTCAGAGATAAGTTATATAGAAGTCATATTGCATGGTGGAATTTCTTGAGAATAAGTGTTCGGACAATATTCATTTAACATTAGACATAAGTTATAATTTTATAAATATTGAGCCATGGGCTATATAAAAAGGAAAGAAAAAAGAAAAAGAAAAAAAGGGAGGCAAAAGGTAGGATTGAAGGAAGGAAGGAAGGAAAGAAGGGAGGAAGGAAGGAAGGAAGGAAAGAAGGGAGGAAGGGAGAGAAGAGGAAATGACTTTAGAAGTGCTCAGTTCATAACTAAAATCCTACCCTGGCATTTATATACCACTTGACATCCAAAAATACTTTAAAACCATGCTGAGGAGTTTTAGTGACTGATTTATAGGGAACAATAAATCAAATTTTATTTCTTTTGCACATGCTACATGTCTCCTGTAAGTGTAAGTTAATGTTTTGGATATTAAAAATAGTAATAGTGTGTATGAACTTTAACTCCAAGAGGTTAATGGTGTTTGTGCAGTAATAAAAGAAAGCATATAAAAATCATTAGTGTATATTTATAAGATAAGCTGTGAAATTGGATTCTATATATGAAAAAGATAAGAAAAGGAAGGCCAGTGTCAGCTAAAGTAATTAACAAAAGGCAAAAATAATGGAGATGAAACTTACTCATGGTTAGTGAAAATAAATCAGATTCAGAAAAGCAAAGAAATGAGAAAAAGCCATGGTAAGACAATGTCAAGAAGAAAGGCTTGAAGGTGACAGAGACAGGTCTTGCATGATGTAAATGTTTTTGCAGGTAGTGGAAATAATCAAACCATGATTAAAAACAGTCGCACAAACAATACCAGCAAGAATGAAGCCGAGTGTCTGTGGAAAATGTTCACATTGCCTGCCACATTAGGAGTAGCAGATCAACCAGAAGGGACTGTAGAAACCAGAGATGGATCTTTGTAAAAGCAGGCATCAGAAAACCCATTAAATTGAAAGACAGAACCCAGGATGGTGACAGGTTTTGAAAAGAATGGGTAGAAATAAACATAAGTCATAATTTTCATTTTTAGAGTCGCATTTGTAGAAGTGGAAAACAACATCCACAATGAGAAAAAGAATGTGAATCACAAAGCTCAGAATTCTTTCATTTTCTGTTTGCATTTTCATCGAACTTAATGTATAATTAAAGGTTTATATATTATGTCAAATTATTATCCTCTGACCTTTGTATATTAAATATCAGTAATGAGTTCATGTGCAAAACAACTTTTAGTAAAAAAAAAGTAATAAAATGGTGCTTACTAAATGTTTGATAACTCATTTAAAAGTTAGGTATATTATGTTCATTTTCTAATGATTGTAGCATTTGTTATATTTTTACAATTTGCTGCTTTGCCAATGGCTTAGATTTGACTCACTCCTCTGAAATACATTCTTAATTTTGAATAATCTCTACTGCTTGTTTGAGTTTTTAAGTAAGTTTTGATTGAACTTGCTGTCACCTTAGTAACATAATGGTACTTGTACAGTTTACGTAACTATTAAGTTAAGAGGAAGCATATATGTGGACAATTTTTTTATTTGCAATGTATCCTGGCACTGTACATATGAGAATAGATGAATGTATAATTAAATAAATGGAACAAGTATACTAACACATACTAAAATAATAGTAGTGTAAAAATTTTGTATTTTCCTAAAAATCTAATGCTAGAGGAATGCAAGAAAACTAAAATTTTTGATAATTCATTTTTCTCTTCAAGTGTAAAAGAACATACTGCAGTCAAAAAATCTAAGGTGACAAACACATTAGAATCAATGAACCTTAAATATATATTAGATCAAATTCTAAATAAAATTCTTCATGCTTTAATAATAAGAAATTTTGTTTTAATTTCCTTCTTTCCCGTGTCTAAAATTTGATATAAGTAAAATAAAATAGAAGAATGAAATAGATAAGACTCACAATTTATTTCCCTTTGCTTTTGCTGTTTTAATGTTCCAAAATTATCATTATCATTCAAAAGCATTTTACTTAAAAAGAATATAAGTTTGTATCAATAAAACTATGACTGGGGGCTGGGGAGATGGTTCAGTGGAATAAGCACTTCCCTGGCAAGCGCAAGGGCCTGAGTTCAATCCCTGGTTCTGAAAACAAAACAAAAAAAAACAAACAAACAAAAAAAAAAACTATTACTAGTTTTTTGGCAGTGATGCATACAGATATATGAGTAAAATTATTATCAAAAAGGAAACCAAATTAAAACCATGGTTTGAAAAAATAGATTAAACTGTGTACATATTTTTCTGTTGCATATGAGAAAATTATCAATGCAGAGCCTTATTTAGTACAATTAATTTTAGTATGAGAGAAATAGGTTAAAAAAAAAACTGTCATGAGTTGGATGTGTAGCTGAATGGTTGAATACTCACCTGGCATACAGGAGACACTGAGTTGACTTGGCACCATGAAATAAAAAAAAAAGAATTGACTATAAAGTTTTACCACAATATTTTACAAAGATACAATGAAGACATTCTTTAGGTAATAACAAAGGTTGTTAAGATCTCAATGAATTTTAGGAAGTGCAAGTAACAAGCTTTTGGTGATAAACTGGAGGTAATTTTCTTTGCACAACTAGGTACAGCCATTTACTTAATACGAGATAGGTGAATGAGCAACTGAGTGAGGAAAATCAATGCCCTGAGATTAAAACACATTAAACTTAAGGTGTAAGGAAGAAACCCCTAAAGTGTTATCACTTCATAATAAATTAATATATGATGAGAAAAGAAGTGGAATTTTAGACTCAAACATTACAAATATTTGCAAATAGTAATGAAATAAAATAAATATGTATTATAAAATAATTTGAATCACCACAAATATGTAAGAGAAATATAAAAGATCGCAAATTTACACAAAAGTCTGAGGAAGGGTAACCAGACAGGTCAAAGGAAAACCAGGAATAAAAAAAGGTGAAAGTTATGAGGAAATTGGAGAAAAATAATATTCCCAAGAGTTGATACTGTCAATTCCTAAAAGAGAGTGAGGGTAAGTGAAAAGTTGTTTACATTCAAACAAGGAGCTCTTAGTGCATTTAATAGCTGTAGGGAAATAAATATATTTTCCCAAAGTGGAACTGCGGAACAATCGGATTGCGTGCTCTGTTGGAAAGCATTTCATCCCCAAAAGAGGAATTACAACATGGAAAGATAATATATGGTTTGTTAAGAGAATTTCATTTTTTTAAACTTTTAAGCAGTTAAAATGTTTAGCTTTTATTTTTAAACAATGGGCTAAAACAGTATTAAAGGATTGTTTACATAATGCATATATAAACATTAAATAGTGTTTTCTTTTCAGACAAAATTTAAATGGGAGAGACATGTAACATTTAATGTTATTAGGATACTGCCATAGAAATATAGGTTGGATGTATAGGACAAATAATAATAAAATATTTTAATGACTGAGGAAGTAGGACTTGAAGTATAATACCAGTCTGGAAAATTTAGTGACAAATTAAGACTCCACCTTAAAAATTTAAATAAATAAATAAAGAAGGGCCTGTGAATGTAGTTCAATGTAAAAGCCCTTGGGTTTACGAGAGAACTATTATACTACAAAATTAATTAAATACATAATTAAACTGAAAAACACTATGTTATCTTCAAATAATTAATGTGGATATATACACATTATAAA
>NW_004524642.1:7230775-7234937 GCF_000260255.1 Octodon degus
GAACTTGAAATGCAATTAAAAGCCTACCAACAAAAAAAGCACAGGCACTTATGTATTCACTGCTGAATAGTATAAGACATTTGTATAAGAAACAGAGAAGACATTATACCACTACTTCTCAAACTCTTTAATGAAATTGAAAGGGAAACAATACTCACAAATTCTGCCCAAGTAGAAAGTATTATCCTGGTACTAAAGCCAGTGAAAGACCCAACTATAAATGTAAACTGCAAGCCAATTTCTCTAATGAACTTAGAATCAATAAACCTCCTTATGATACTGGCAAACAAAATGTAGCAAATCATCATGAAGATTTTGAGCCACCAACAAAGAGGATTCATTCCAGATCGGACTCGTAGTGATCCACCTGTTTACAGTCTCCCAAGAACTGTGATTACAGCTGGGCACTATCACTCCCAGTCTCAATTGTCCTCCCAGTGCACCCTGGAGGCAGGGATGGCAATGCAGGCCCAGGGATTGAACCCCTGGCCTCTGAGCCTGCTTGTAGGCATTTTAATCCACTGAGATATTTGGCCTGCCCTAGACCCATATTTTTCAACATGCATTAAACTAAAATCCAAATGAATCAAAGATCTAAATATTAAAGCAGAGCCATTAAATCTCCTGGAAGATAGAGGTAGAACTCTTGAAGACAGGTGTAGGTAAATAATTGTGAAAAAAATTAATTGCTCATGTACTATGACAAAGAATCAGTAATTGAGCTGAGCACAGTGGTACATGGCCATAATCCCAGCACTCAGATGGCTTAGGCAGGAAGATCATTATGACTCTGAGACCATCTTGGGCTGCATAGTGAACTCAAGGCCAGGTTCAACTGCATGGTATGATCCTGTCTCAAAAGATAAATAAAATGAAGTGAAATGAGATGGAATGAAATAAAATAAAATAAATCAGCAACTGAGTTTTCATAATTTTAAAAAGCTTTAAACACTAAAATATACCAGAGTGAAAAGACAACACACAGTGTAGGAAAAAAATTACCAACTATTCCTCAGATGAAGGATTATTATCTAAAATATAAAAACTACTAAAAAAATTAGACTCCTCAAATTCAATGACCCAATCCAAATGTGAGCATCTGAAGTTAATGGACACTTCTCAGATGGAGAAGTACAAATGGTAAAGAAATATATAAAAAAAGTTCACCATCATTGGTCATTTATGAAATACAAATTAGAATATCTCAGATCACATCTCACTGGATAAAGAATGGTTATTACAAGAAATCAAACAATAACAAATTCTTTTGGGGCCATGAGGAAAAAGGAACACTTGTTCACTTGTACTTGGTGTTTAGACTAGTACAACTATTGTGGAAATCAGTGTGGAGAAGCCTGAAAGCACTAGGATGCCAGGTGCCATTTGACTCAGGTATTTCATTATTGGTACCTCCCTGAAAGAATTAAAAGCATCCTACCATGGCAATGTACGCATACTCAGGTTAATTGTGACACCATGTGAAACAACCTAATCTTGGAAATAGTCCAAATTTCCAATAACTATGGAACGGATGCAAAACACTTGTTTTATTTTTTAAATATACATAATAATACTGCTCTGTCACACAGAAGGATAAGCTTGAGACATTTGCATGTAAATGGATGTATCTTGAGATCATACTCTTAAAGGAAATACATTGGACACACATGTGTAAATACTACCTTGGTTGTCCGGCGTGAGAAACTGAAAGTATAGATAAGAACCAAAATGTATACTGGATATTGTGAAATGGAAATAAAATATTTAAATGACAAAGGGAAAAAGAGAGGAGGCAGAGGGAAAAGAAGGAGGAGAAAATTTTAAAATTGAGAAAAAGGAAGGAAAAATATAAACAGATTTTACAGGCAAGGAGAGGAAGAGGGTACGATGAGAGGGTAGGGCAATGGTAAAGAAGCTGTTATATCACGTAAGGCTCAAACTTAGTGTGATGAATATGATCATTATATATACATAAAATATAATAATAAAAATCATTTTCTTTAAAAATAAAGATATTTAAATGAGCAACAGTTATGGACAATTTTTAGCATTGCTGAGCATCAGGGAAACAAATCGAGATCATGTGATATTTCATGCCAGTTAGAATGGTCATGATAAAAAACCTGAAAAACAAAATACAAATGTTGAATAGGATATAGTAAAACAGATCACTCATATATTTTTGTTGGAAATGTAGGCTATTACTCCTATTTAAAAAATAGTGTGGCAATTTCTCAAATAACTAAAAATAGAACTACCATATCAGCCATTGTTCTCTCTATTGGTTCTATAATCAAAGGCAATGAAATCTCTATAATAGAAAAATGTTTACATCTCCATATTTATTTATGATTCAGAATACCAAAATATGAAATCAAATAAAACATCTCTTGTCAGATAAACAGATCCAAAAGTAACATATATACACACTGCAGGATTATACATATATAAAATAAATCCTGTCATTGAGGGTGACATGGACTGTATAGTATATAAAATTGAGGATTTTATTTTTAGTGAAATAAGCCAGATCCAGAAAGATAAATATCAAATGGTCTTGCTTTTTGCCAAAGCTTATTAAAGCCAATTTCTCTGATGAAGAATAGATAGTGGTCATTAAAGTTTAGAAATGTGTTAGGGAGAAAGAATAAAGGTAATTTCAGTTACAGTTATCAAAATATAGTGAAAAGGGATAAGTTTTAAAGTTCCACAACACAGTAAAATTACAATAGGTCACAATAATTATTATGTATTATATAAAGAACTGGAAAGGAGAAGATTAAAGTTTCCAAAGAGAAAAAGTAATTAATAGTAAAGAAGATGAAATTTCTAATTAGCCTCATTTGATAATTACACATTCTGCATGTATATTATCATACTGTATGTTATAAATGTGTACTTTTTATATTAATAAAACAGTTTCTTAAAATACAAGGAATGTAGGATAGAAAGTTGTTATTATGTGATGATACTTGAGACCATGAGATTTTGTGCAGGGAAGACAATCCCGGACATCCACTCACAGATATACCACATGGGCTGAAGAGCTAGCTCACTGATACAAGTGCCTACCTGTAAAGTGCAAGGACCCGAGTTGGATCCCCAATTCTGCATGCCATGTGGGCTGTGGAATCCCAGGCGCTCCATGCGGGCCCCCAATCTGGTGTGGTGGCATATGCCTGTAATCTCAGCACTGGGGAGCCTGAGATAGGAGAGTCACTATGAATCTGAACTGCACAGCAAGACTCTGTACCAAGTTATTAAATAAATAATAGTAAATATGTCACATTCAGGAAAATGAGTAATGTTTCTTTTACCACAGAAAGGAAATTATGGATTTTCAAGGTGAATTTTGGGTCAACTGATTGTCCATAATAAACAATAAGTCTCTGCTGTCATATGCAAATATTAAATACAGCTGACTTATACATATAAATACAAAAGTAGGAAAGAAACACTATGATGTAAACATGAGTGTATTATACTGTATAGTGGTACCTCAGTTCAACAATTTAAATTGATTTAGGATTTTGGGGAAGATGCCTGTGGTGGATTAACACTGGTGGGCAACTTGTAACATGCAGTTGAACTGAACGAGCCTGGTGCTGGGTATGGAGGGTCCAGCGGAGAATTGTTGACAGCGGCATAACACACAGAACTGGAAGAGGAGAAACTATTAGAGAAGCTATTAGGGAAGCTGCTGGAGCTGTTGGGTTTTCTGAGGGCTGATGTTGGTTATCTTGCAGGACTTTCATGCTAGCTTTCCTGATGAACTCAGCTGTTCTCATAGTCAAAGGGGCTTGAGACCTGGGTGTCTCCGGGAATGGCGGCAGTTCATTTGGGAAGTGCTCTGGTCCTTGCTTGAAGCATCACTTCCTGGCCCAGAGGGACACAGCTCACTCTTCTGGACAAGCTTGTGTCAGATATTGTCAACAAACTCATTACAAGGTTCTAAATCTTATTGTGTTCATAGAAATAAAAATTAAAATTATAATTAGATGCAAGTATACATCTAAAACATGCCATTACTGGAATATTTTAGAGAATTATCACGTATTAGTCTCAATAACTGAAACTGGTATATTAATCTTGTGATGCACTGACATAAATACACATTGAAAAACTGAATTTGTACCTCAGAAATTAGATACATTAGCACATT
>NW_004524642.1:7235037-7237997 GCF_000260255.1 Octodon degus
TTGCTACTGCAAAAATAATAATGAATGGATTAGCAAGGGAGTCCACAGATGTTAATAAAAAAAATAAAAAGCAGCTAATGTGAAATTATCATAACAAGTCAAAGGCTATTTTTTTACTATTTTTACTATTGGGAATTCAGTGAAAGTACTTAACAACATTAATGGAATAAAGCAGAACAATAACATGATACTTGGAAAATGCAAAATATGTATTTCATAACAGTAAAATAATATAATATAAACTTTTACTCAATATGAAATGTCTACAAAATTTTATTTTGGTGAGCAATACAATTTGTCATTTTGTGTCAAGAAATACAAACTTAAGAGTTTTATAAGTAAATGGATAAAAATTGAGATTATACTAATAAATGTATTAAATCAGATTAAAATATGTAAACATTGTATTGTCTTCCTGGTGTGATAAACTGAAAGAGTAAATAAAGTACAAAATATACAACAGATATTGCACAATAGAAAGCATTGTTCAAAATGAAAGATGAACTAGATTGAGAGAAATGAAGGAAGGAAAAACAAAACAAAAAAAAGTACAAGATAGTTGTATTACAAGTTGATTTTATTCATTGGAAAGAAAAGATTGTGCTGGGCTGGGGAGATAGCTCAGTAGAATAAGCGTCTGCCTAGCAAGCGCAGGGTCCTGATTTCAATCCCTGGTCCAAAAAAAGAAAAAGAAAAGCAAAAAGAAAGAAAGAAGAAAGAAAGAAAGAAAGAAAGAAAGAAAGAAAGAAAGAAAGAAAGAAAGAAAGAAAGAAAGAAAAAAAAGAAAGAAAAGATTGTGCTTATATTATGTGGACAATCTTTATGACCATATCTTGTACTCTAAATAATTACTTTAAAGATAAGAACATACAATGTATTAATTATTGTTATTCCCTTATTTTGTTTTGAGTTGTTTTTCATAAGAGAAGATGCAAAACTATGTGAGCTACAGAAAGCCCTCTTTACTTTTTTTTTTAAAGTATCACTTCAATTTTATTTTAAATAAGGTTGATTCTATGCTACTGGCTTTATGTAAATTCAGAGAGTGTTTGACTCATTATATGTGAAACAGTACAAATGCAGTGGCTTGCTTTATTTCTTTTCACAGTGGTTGCTATATTGAATAATGTTGTCTTCAAATTAGTTTTTCAGATTACCAGGTATAAGCAGGCAAAACTGGTGAAAAGAAAAATGAATGTAAAAAGGTATTAAGAAATTTAAAAAAAACAAGAGAAAAATTTTATTTCAGTTTGAGTTTAATAGGCACTACAAGAGGTCAATGAATGGCCTTGGCTCTGCTGCTGGTACATCGTACATTACAATGTCATATGGTCCACTCCTATATACAGCTCAGGCCATTACTACCAGTGGAAGAAAGGATGGCTCCCCAACCTCCATAGGAAAGACATGTATTGCTCCAGACATCTTGTGTTTAAAGCATGAAGAAGTGTACAAAATAGCTTTTGTTCTCTTGACCCACTGCTCGCTTCTGATTACAGAAATACTCTTTTGTGGACATCAGACTTGATGGTATCACGGCCAGGCTTCCACCCACCTGGGCACACTTCTCCATCTTTGTCGGTGACCTGGAAGGCCTGAATGAGTCTCAGAGTTTCATCTACAGAGCGGCAAACAGAAAGGTTCTTTACTGTGATCTGCTGAAGGATACCCTGATCATCAATGATAAAAAGGCCCCTGAATGCGATGCCTTTGTTAGCCCTTTAGCCCCCACAACCCTGAGCAGTGGTGCGCTTTGGATCTGACGCCAATGGAATGTTCATAGGCCCCAGTTCTCCTTGCTTCTTGGGTGTGATGATCCTTGCCAGATGACAAATTGAGAATCTACAGAAGCACCAATCACTTGGCAGTTAACTTTCTTAAATTCTGCCTTGTCACTGAAAGCAATTATCTCCATGGGGCCCACAAAGGTGAAATCAAGACAATAAAAGAAGAATAGAACGTCTTTTCCTTTGTGGTCAGACAGGCTAATGTCTTTGAACTGACCATCTCGAATAACAGCTGTGGCTTTCGCGTTGCGGTCAGCTCAGGGTGCCTGTAGTTCCAGAGGACATATTGCTGCCACCAGTTCCCATGCCATGACCTCCCAGCTGTAAGTCACTAGCACAGGGATGAGGAGGACCCCAGGGAAACAATTAACATCAATTACTCTCCTCTGTAGACCAACACAGATCGGCAGTACAACTAGGCAAACCATCCTGCATGCATGCATAAATATCTCCTCCCTAAGTCCCTTTCCTCATCTGAGTTTTTTCTTTTCATTATGCAGATTTTTTCATTTTCAAAATGTCTATTATCCTTTCAGATTTTATTTACTGCTGCAGGTTCTTACAATAGCCAGACAATATGAAGATTACACATGTGGGTCTGATTAATTTCATTTATGAGTATGCTCTCTAGTTGCATCTATTTACCTATAAAAGGCTCAAATTTATTTATAGAGCTAAGTAATACTCCAGTATGTAAAAATACCACATCATTTTTATCCATTTCTCAGTTGATGGGCATTTGGGTTGCTTCAAGATTTAGCTATGACAATTTGCACTGCTGTAAACATGGGAGCACATACACTGTTGTGGTACAACTCTTTCAGTTCATTTAGAAAGAGATACCCAGGTGGTGAATAGCTGGGTTGAACTGAATTTACAATCCCAGCCTTTGGAGAAATTTCCACATTGATTTTCATAGTGGTTTTACCAGTCTATGCTCCATCGACAGTGGAGAAGTGTTCCTTTTTCTCCAGAGCCTCTCAAGCGTTTGTTATTGGCTGACTTCTTGATGTTAGCCATTCTTTCTAGGGTGACATGGAATCTTAGTATTACTTTAATTTGCATTTCTCAAATGACCAATGATGTCAATTTTTTTCATACATTTATTTACCATTTGTATTTCTTCATGTGAGAAATATGTCTTCATCTCAGATACCCAGATTGGAATTGGGT
>NW_004524642.1:7248912-7251852 GCF_000260255.1 Octodon degus
GTTTCCATATGTTCCTATGAATATGTACTTATGCAGGTAATCAAATTTTTAGTGCTACTAAAACCTTGATTCTTGGTTTTGGTCATGGAGATTTGATAAAAATAGATCAAATGATTGAAGTTAGGGCCTCTGAAATAATATTCATTATGTATTACTTTCCTAAAATCACTATGCCAAATTCCTCTGAACTGCAGGCATTAAACAACAATTTATTCTATTAAACTTCACATGGCTTAAAATTAAATATCAAGGGGCAGCTCTATTGGTTCCTCATGCAATGGTGCTGGTGCTCAAGGGAAAGCCTGCTCCTTACCTAGATTCTGGTGTTAGCTGAGTCCGTGTTGTAAATCTTGTATTTTATATGACCTCCTTCCTAATTCTCTATGTATTACATTTTTATAATATTTATTTGTTTATTTCATACATGGTCTCTCTATGCAGCTCAGACTCACAGTGATCCTCCTGTCTCAGCCTCCCCAGTGCTAGTATTATAGGCATGTGTCAACACAGCCAGTTCTGGGGCAGCACCCTGGGGCCTGTGTATCACGCAGTACTGGTTATCAAACTCGAGTCCTTGTGCCTGCCAGGCAGGCACTTAGACTATAGAGTTCTCTCTCAAGCCATCTATGTATTCTTTTTCATCACTTACAATAACATATTCACTGGACTGGGGAACTCTTTATAATCATCTTGATACTTACTTTACTTATGTCTCCAAAACTCTTCATTTCAAGTAAGGTAACATTCTGACATTTTTGTTGAATATTAATTTTATGGGGATATTCTGTGAAGTATTATAGAAACTAATCAATAAATTGTCCTATAAATGTGTAAGTATATATTGTTGACATGACACATAATTATATTACTCATGTGTTTATTGTTCAACCTTGTTCTATTATTCTAGATAGGGGGCCTGGCCCTAGCTCAGGCTTTTAAGTGGCTGCTTCCACAAAGCTGTCAGCCTCAGATTGCTGGAGTTCAAACCTCACACCTCTCCAGCTGGCCAAAAGTGCCCTGAAGGCATTCGAGGAACAAAAAAAAAAAAGCCTTATTTTTAGATAATTCAATACTACAGAAAAGTAAAGCTATATGTAGATTTCTATTTCATTGTTAAAATTAGAAGCTTTGTATATTGCAATGATAAAAATGTAGTTTATAACCTATAAAATGTTCTTTTCCAACAGAAATGCTTATCATATATGCTACATTTGTTTCTTTTACTTTGTCTTTATAGATTTAAAATTTATATTTGACAAGACGAAAACCTAAATAAAAACTTATTTTTTGAAAGCAGATTTGCTTTACTTTAGCTAGCTATAATTCTAAGCTTAGAATCACTGAGCATATTAATAACCATTAGTACCTTTGTATTGTGCATTATATTACATTATGAACGTGACTGGGATAATGTTGAGATTTGAAGGCCGAATTCCTTCCTGCCTTGTATTCCTTTGCTCCAGGTCAACAGCATCACCAGGAGAGTGAGGCTGGGAGCCGAGGAGATGGCTCAGTAGAATAAGCCCTTCCCTGGCAAGCGGAAGGGCCAGAGTTCAAACCCTAGTTCCGGAAAAAAAAATAGAAAAAGAGAGTGAGTCTGTGTCCTATGCTTTCTCCACTCTCCTGGGATGGTAATGCCAGCTGGAAGGGTGAAGGTGGCGCTCGTGGAAAGAGCATAATCCTGTGCCTGGATGTCCTCCATTGCTCTGGGCTGACAATGCCAGCAGGAAGAAAGGAGGTCTGCACCTTGCACAACCTCCATTTTCCTGAGATGGCAGTTCCAGTGGGAAGAGTTAATAAAGTGCTCAGGAGAATAATGAAGGCAGTATCAGTGAGAGGAGTAAGTCCATGTCAGGTATTTTCTCCACTGCCTTGGGACAGCAGTGACAGCGCGAGAAGTGCAGGCTTATGCTGCTTCCTTCTTCCACTGCCATGGGGCTGCGGTGGTGACAAGAAGCGACATCTGTAGAAACATACACCTTGCAGAAAACCTCAACATCATTGATTAAGGCTATCTAGTATCAGAAAGCATAAAACATCAACACAGAAGAAGAAATAGAATTAAAATAGGAAATAACTGGACGAAGAAGTGAAGTACAATCCCAAATATCCAGCCCACCCAGAACAAGTGCAGGGTAGATACAGGGACTGAGGAAATTGGAAGCCAGAAAGCGGAACTCTTTGAAATGATAGTAGAGGAAGTAAAAAAAATGAATGAAAGAGGTCATAGAAAAAATGATCTCTACAGTGAAAAACAAATCATTATCAAAATAAAAGACATTAATTCAGACACAGATAAACAAGTAAAAGAGCTCAGGAAAATGATGGAAACCATGAATGGAGAATATACCCAACAAGTGAGATGAAGATAATCCAAACAGAAATAGAGAAGATTAGAAACTCATTGTATGTTTACGTATCAAACTGAATGAAAGGGAGTATAGAATATCAGACCTAAAGGGCTAGACAAATAGTTCAGCAGATTAAAGCACCTGCAAGCAAGCTCAGGGGCTGAGGGTTCAATCCCCGCGGCCTGCTGTGTTGGCCTTGCCCCTGGGGCACGCTGAGATGGCAATTGAGACAGGACATGGTGGAATGCACCCGTAATCCCAGCTTTTGGGAGGCTGTAAAGTGGCAGATCACTGCAAGTCTGATCTAGTAGTGAGACCCTGAACACCCTGTAGACCCTTCCCTGAAGTATAAAAAATAAAAAAAGAAAAAGAAAAGAAAGAAAGGAATATCAGATCTAGAAGGTAGGAATGTAAATAGTGACTCGGAAAAAAATGTAAAACTCACAAAAGACCATAAATAATCAATACAATATCTATAGGATGAAGCAAAGAACAGCAAAATACTGATTGGAATCAGTGAAAAAGCTGCAGATAGCACAAAAGACATTAAAAATGTCTCCACAGAAATAATGGGAGACAGCTCCCTAAA
>NW_004524642.1:7251952-7254861 GCF_000260255.1 Octodon degus
TCTAATATAGTCTAATTTGTGGGTCTTCTTTTTACTCTGTTGGTGATTTAATTTGATACACCGAGACTTTTTAAAAAGACACAACCTCACGTGCTGATTCTTTGAAGTATTCATCACGTGGTTTGATTTTTGTTCATAAATTCTCTGCCTATGCCTTATGTATTTAGGATTTCTACCAACTCTATTCCCCAGAAGATTTAGTTTATTTATGTTAATATTTAAATCTTTGATCCATGTTGACTTTAATTTAGTGAATACTGATAGACATGTGTCTAATTTTAGTCTTTGTGTATGTGGAAAGCCAGTTTTTGCAGCACTATTTATTGAAGAGGCTGTCTTTCTTCCAGTGAAAATGTTTCACCCCTTTCTCAAAGATAAAAAGCTATCTGAGTATATTTGTAGTTGTATTTGCATCTTCCAATCTGTTTCATTGCTCCTCAGGTCTTATATTTATTTATTTTTGGCCAGTACCATGCTGATTTTATCCTAGTAGCTTTGTAGTACACTTGCAGGTCAGGGATTTTGATGCCTCGTATCTTTCCTTTTCACCCAGGATTATTTTGCTATTCTGTGTCTTTTGTGGTTTCAGATGAATTTTAGAAAAGTTTTAATTAGATCTGTGAGGTATATTAATGGTATTTTAATAGGGATTGCATTGAATTTGCATCCCAGTCTTGGGAGTATGGTTGTTTTCACAATGTTGGTTTTTCTCATTCAGTAAAAGGCAAAAGATTCATGCAATCTGAAGAGAAACCAGAGTATAGGTTCTTCCCATCCAGAGGCAAGGAATATCTTTCCATTTTCTGAAATATTTGATCTCTATCCTCAGAGTGCTATAATTTTCACTGTATAAATCTTTTAATTCCTTTTTGAGTTTGATTCCTAATTATTTCAGCTTTTTGGATGTTATTGTGAAAAGGAAACAGTTCTCCCACACTCATTCCTGGAAGTCAGTATTACTCTAATTTCAAAACCAGAGAACGAACCAACCAAAATGAGAACAACAGGCCAATCTTCCAAACTAATATAGATGCAAAAATACCAGCAAACAGATTGCAGCAAATCATCCAGAAGATTATACACCATGACCAAGTGGGATTCATCCCCCAGGAACACAGGGATGGTTCAGTATATGCAAACCCATAAACATAATTCACCATATCAACAAAGCCAAAGACAAAACTCGCATGATCATCTCAGTAGATTCAGAAAAAGCTTTTGACACGGTCAAACACTAATTGGTGATAAACACCATACAGAAAGTCAGAATAGATTGCCATTACCTCGACCTGAAGAAAGCCATCTATGACAAACCAACAGCCAGCATCATACTAAATGGGCAAAAACTGAAGGCCTTCACTTTAAAATAAAGAACAAGACAAGGATATTCACTGTCCCCAGACCTATTCAACATAGTTTTGGAAACATTAGCCAGAACAATTAGACAAGAGAAGAAAATAAAAAGACTAATGATCGGAAAGGAAAAAGCAAAATTGTCATTATTTGCAGATGACATCATACTTTGCATAGAAGACTCCAAAAAATCCACCAAAAGACTTGCAGATTTAATAACCACATTCAGCAGTTTGATAGGATAAGAACGCCACACTCAAAAATCAATAGCATTTGTTTACACAAACAATGAATGCACTAAGAGAAGAAGCAAGGAAATGGCTTCACTGATAAATACATGTTAATACTTAAAATTTCAAGGACAAAAATTGTATCTTATCTGTTAAAAGCAATAAAAAATAAATGAAATAGCTTACTTATATTAGATAAGAAAGAAAACATGTAAAAAATAATAATGTAATTATATATAGTTAAAAGTACCAACCAATAAGAAGAAATAATATTTTAACATATATACCAAATAATATAGCATTCAGTTATAAAAAGCAATCATTATTAAATATTCCAGAGGAATATACTACATTAAAATAAATGTTGGAAATGTCAACAACCAACTTCCATTAGCAAACAGCTAATCTAGAAAAATGTATCAAGAAAGAAATCTCAAAGTTGAACTATACTGGGCTGGGGAACTATACTGGGCTCAGTAGAGTAAGTACTTGCTTGTTAAGCAATGTCCTGAGTTCGATCCTTGGCACCACAAAAACCAAAAAATTGAACTGTACTACAGTTCAGAGAGACTTAATCATTATTAATAGAATAATTTAATAGATGAACTGTATATTTTTGTTATCAGTACATGGAACATGATACTTAATATGTTTAACCACAAATTAATTTCAACTGTTTAAAAATTCAATGACCTATCATGTATGTTTTCTGTTCAGGGGAATACTAAGTATCAACTAAAAATAAACATAGAATTCACGTAAATAGATGTAAATTAAAGAATAGTTTCTGGAGAGCTGAGGAGATAGCTTGGTGACATAAGTACCTGCCTTCTAAGAACCTGGGTTTGATTCCTGGTACTGCATGCTGTGCTGTCCCAGAAAATGTGGTGCACTGTGCTGGCCACTGAAACTGAGAATGGTGATGCACAGCTGTAATCCCAGCTCTATGCAGGCTGAGAGGTGGAGCACAATGAGTCTGAGTTGGCTAGTGAGACACTGTACCAAACACATAAATGAACAAATCTTTTCTTTTTGAAAGAGTACTTTCTTCAATGAACAATGGGCCAATAAAGAAACATAAAATTCTATTTAATTTTTTTAAAACACAAATGGAAACAACATACCAAGTCATTTGAGATTGAGCAAAAAAGCACGATGAATGAATTTTGCAGAAATTTATCACTATACCGAGTGCAGAAAAAGCTAGAGCTTTAAGATAAATTAAGTAGGGGCTGGTGAAATGGCTCAGTGGTCTAAAGCACCTACTTAGAACAAGCTTAGCAAAGCACAGGGACCACGGTTCAATCCCCCAGCACCACATGCCAG
>NW_004524642.1:7257298-7267865 GCF_000260255.1 Octodon degus
GAACAGAGTGATTTTTTTCTAATGGTGTTTGTAGATAGGATATCATGTCCGCATCTTGTACAGCAATTAACCACTGGGAGGAATGTATGCAATGGGTTAATTATTGAAACTGTCCTACCAATTTGATTTGAAACTGTCTCATTGCTATTTGTTTATCAATAAATTATGGGGGAAAAAGCCGTTCTTTCAAGAAGAGCTTAGATTGAAGTATTTCAATTCCCCAAAGAAAACAAATTTGAACCTAGATTGATGTGTCCTACAAAACTGTTTTTCAAAATGAATGGAAACACATAATACTTTCATGACAAAGAATAACTGAATAAATTCATAACCTCCAAACCAATCCTACAAAGAGTGCTAAAATATATTCTAGAAAGAAACAAAAAGACCATGATTCCAAGAACAAGAGAAGGAAACCACCCACTACTCTGGACAAGCAATTAAACACGGAAAAAGTAGGAAACAAACAGCAGGAAAATAACATGCCAAAGATCAGCCAATACATATTAATTATAACCATCACATGTCCTCAATAATTCACCAACTAAAAGAAATAGACTAGTAGAGTGAATCAAGAAAAATAATCTAACATTAGGTTGTATACAATAAACACATTTAACTCAAAAGGAAATTCACAGCCTGAAAATAAAATGATGGAAAAATAATACTCCATGTGCCATGAACACAGAAAAAAATCAGGTGTATCTATTCTGTTTGTAGAAAATATGAACTTCAAACCAAGAATTATTACAAGAGATAAACAAGGTCACTACATACTTGTGCAGGGAAAACTTCAAGAGGGGGAGATAACACTCATAAACATGTATGCAGCAAACATGGGGGCACCCAACTATTTTAAAAACTAAGAACTGTTAGAAGACATAAAAAATTGAGATAATCTAATGCATATAATCTGACCATAGTGAAAAACCTCCAAAAAGACATGGAAATTAAATAACATCCTCTTGAATGAATAATGGGTTACAGATGTAATTAAAGAAGAAATTAAACAATTTTTACAATCCAATGAAAATTCAAACACAACTTGCTGGAATTTGTAAGATGCAATGAAAGCAGTCCTATGAGGAAAATTTATAGTGGTGAACTCGCACATTAAGAAAATAGAATGAGAATAAATAAATGCCGTAATGCTGCACAGCAAGCTTCTAGAAAAACGCCAAGTCAAACCCAAATCCCCTGGGACCTGGGAGATAGCTCAGTAGAATAAGTGCTTGCTTGGCAAGCACAGGGTCCTGAGTTCAATCACTGATACCACACACACAAAAAATCCCCAAAGAAGGCAAGAAATTATAAAGATAAGAGAAGAAATTAATGCAATTGAAACAAAGAAAACAATACAGAGAATTAATGAATCCAAGAGGTTTTTTTTTGGGGGGGGCATGGGTCAGGGGAGATATCTGAGTAGTCTAAGGACCTGCCTAGCAAGAGCAGGGACCACAGTTTGATCACTGGTACTGCATGCTGTGCCAACCCCTGATGTGTCGTTCTGCCACCCAAAGCAGATGAAGTGGCACATTCTATAGTGCCAGTGCTGGGGAGCCTGAGACAGGAAGATCACTATGAGTCTTAGCTGTGTAATGAAACCTTGTACCCAATAATTAAATGGATAAATATTAGAAAAAAAGAATTGTTTTTTTGAAAGATTAAATAAAAGTGATGAACCCGTAGCCAGCCTCATTTAGAAGACATAAAAAACACAAATTCAAGCAATAAGGAATGAATATTGTGAAATTACTCTGATCTTGTGGAAACAAAGAAGATCATCGATATCTACTTTGAAATATTTTACTCTCACAGGATAGAAAACACTGAAGAAATGGACAAATTCCTAGATACATATGAATTAACAAAACTGAATCAAGAAGATATAAAATTTCTGAATAAACCAATATCAATGAAATTTAAAATGTAATAAAAAACTTACAAACAAAGAAAAGCCCAGGTCCTGATAGATTTACAGCTGAATTCTACAAGACATTTACAGAAGATTTAATCCTAATACCCCTCACTCTTCAACAAAGTTGAAAAGGAAGCAGTTCTCTTTAACTCATTTCTGGAAGCAATTAATAAACTGACACCAAAACCAGAGTTAGACTCAACCAAAAAGGGAACCATAGATCAATCTCCCTAATAAAAATAGATGCAAAAGTATTCAATATAGTACTAGCAAATAGGATGCAGCAAGTGATCAGGAAGATTATATACCATGATCAGATGTGATTCATTCCAGGAGTATAGGGTGATTCAGCATATATAAATCTATAAATGTAACACACTGTGTTAACAGAGCCAAGAACGAAAACCACATGATCATCTCAACAGATGTACAAAAAGCTTTTTACAAGCTTCAACACTTATTCATGATAAAATCCCACCAAAATTGGAAGATATGGCTTCACTATAATCTGATAAAAGACATCTATGATATATCAACAGCAAACATCATTCTAAATGGAGAAAAACTGAAATATGTTATTTTAAAATAAGGTACAACTAAAGGACTTCCACTATTACCACTCCTATTCAATGTATTTATAGAAAGATTAGCCAGAGCCATTATATGAGAGAGAAATAAAAAGAAAAAGAATTGGAAAAGATGAAGTGATTTTCATTACTCACAGATTACATGATACTTTAAATGGAAAATCTGAGAGAATCCTAAAATTGGTAAACAAATTCAGTATCATAGCAAGATACAAAGTCAACACCCCCAAATCAATAGCATTACTCTACACAAAAAAAACTCACTGAGAGAGAAATTAGGGAAAGAACACCCTTCATAATAGCATCCAAATGGAATACTTAGGAACTAAACTAACAAAGGAAGTAAAAGATCTGCACAGTGAAAATTACGATACTCTGAAAAAGGATCAAAGAGGATTTCAGAAAGTGGAAAGATATTTCTTGCTCATGGAGAAGAATAACCAATATTTTGAAAGTGTCTACTCTCCCAAAACTGTTACCTAGATTTAATTCAATCCCAATCAAAATACCACAGGTATGCTGAACAGATCTAGAGCCAGAATCATAGCCAAAAAAGACAAGGCAGGAGGCATGACAATCCCTGACTTGAAATTATAGTACAAAGCTACTGTGATAAAATCAACATGATGCTATCACCAAGACAGACCTGAGGATCAACAGAATAGATTAGAAGATACAGACACAGTTGTCAATGCATTCAGCCACCTCATCTTTGACAAAGGAGCCAAATGCACTCATTGGAAGCAAGATAGCCCCTTTAAAAAATGGTGCTAGAAAAACTGATTTTCCATATGCTAAAAATTAAAACTAGACCCACTTATATCACCATGCACTAAAGTCAAAATGAATTAAAACTCTTAACATTAAAAGAGAAACACTGAATCTACTGGAAGACAAATTAAATAGAAGTCTTAGAGACAGGTATAGATAGTCTCCATGGACAACACTCAAGACTGCAAGGGAAATAATCAATGAATCAAAAAATGCGATCTCACCTTACTAAAAACTTTTGTACAACAAAAGTACTCACCAACCAAGTGAAAATAAAATTCACAGAATGGGGAAAATATAATCAGTTGATCCCCAGACTAAGGACTTATATCCACAACATGTGAAGGATTGAATAAAAATCAGACACCCCCAAGTCAAAGACTTAACCCAGAAATGCACATCTGAGGTGAGTATACAATTCTCAGATGAAGAAATACAAGTGGCAAGTAGATATACGAAAGAAAGTTCAACATCTTTGGTCATTTGAGAGATGCAAATTAAAACAACCCTGAAATTCCATCTCTCCCCCCAAAGAATGGCTATCATTACAAAATCAGCTGGCAGTAGATGTTGGTGGGGCTGTGGAGAAAAAGGTATCCTTCTATGCTGTTGGTGGGAGCTCAGGCTTAATTAATCTTGGAAACCATCCAGATGTCCATCAACCAAAGTAAGAATAACATGATCTATACTAACCACAAAAAATGTATGAAATGGAGTCTTTTGTAATCAAATAGATGCAACTCGAGACTGCACTCACAATTGAAATGAATCAGAGCCTGATGTGCTGACATCAAAAGAAACAAGCAAGTCAGGCCTGAGATGGTCAACAAATGTTGCGAATTGGGAAGGAGCTCTTTAAAAAAAAGACAAACTGTGATGCAAAAGGGGAAATGAAGAAAAAGGAAAAAGGAAAAAAGTATGGATATGCAAGAGAAGATTATTATACAGTTAATCTCTTTTACTTCATTAAAAAGAAAGTTTTGTACTAATAATATATACAACAGATCTATCACATGCCTGTATCTTCTACTCTTAATAATTTTAGGAAGAAAACAATACACAAAGTATCAACTATTTTTTTTTTTCAGAACCAGGGATTGAACTCAGACCCTTCCACTTGCCAGGGAAGCGCTTATTCTACTGAGCCATGCCCCGGCCCCATTTTTTTTTTTTTTTAGTATCAACTATTGTAACTGTCCTAATAACCTGTTTGGAAACTTGGTTCCACTATTACATTTACTTTTTTTTAAAGGAAAGAGCAATTGAGAGGGAAAAGAGAAAATAAGTAAATATATATATATATATATATATATAGAGAGAGAGAGAGAGAGAGAGAGAGAGAGAGAGATTTATAGTACCAATGTCTATATTTTTATTTAAGGGAACAGTCAACGTTAATTGTTTGATCAATCTTGCATATCTATTATATCTGGCAATATGAGCAACTACTTTGAAGATAGCAACATGTAATATAATAACCATTTTAATTTCATACCATCTTGTTTTGAAATTTTTTATTTTGTATTTTCCTTATGTAGTTAGTACAGAGTCGAGAGGGTCTCACTATACAGATTGGACTCATAGTGATTCTCCGGTTTCAGCCTCCCAAGAGCTGGGACTATAGTCATGTACCACCACACCTAGTCTCAGTGGCTGTCTCAGCACAGCCCGGAGGTGAGGTGGGCACAGCACACTGGGGATTGAACCCAGGTCTAAGCAGGTGCTTTAATCTGCTGAGTTATCTAGCTGGCCCTGTTTTTTGTTTTTGTTTTTGTCTTTTTTGTGTGTGTCTGTTTTGTTCTTTTCTCTTCAAAATAAAAATGTTCTTTCTCATATTTTCATAAATGTTTTTAAAAATACCTGAATTACACATTAAAGATATTATTCACATAAAGGTACAATTATAACTTCATGTGAAAATTATTTTTATGTATTTAAAGAACATTTCTGATTTAGCCTTTATCTTCTATAAACCTATTTATTACTTTTATTGAAATATCTTCACACTATTTATATGTGGCATATTAAAATAAAACATATCTTTCATACTTACAGATTTTTAGACTAAACCTCAATTTCCACTTTGCTTGAACATTGCTTGTTTCTATGCATTCTTAATTATTTTGTCTTTGTGATGTTGTTCGGGAGCTCTGGAGAATCTCTTGCCAATTTCATCTGTGCTGCATTCCTGGATGATGTCTGGAGGCTTTGTGTGTTGCCTCCCTACCACGTGCAGGGCTGACTTTCCCTGAGTGGAGCCCTGTGGCTTCAGTGCCCGCAAGGCTTGCTGTAGGTCACCCCGCTCATCCAGCACAGGGCTCAGTCCCTGCCCACCATGCTCCCTAATGCCCAGTGTCCCCACTCTGCAGCTTTTAATTTTTTGTTTATGATACGAATGCATTTGGAAAAAATGTAAATATGAAATATACATGTAAATGCAGCTGTATCTTCAGTAATAATATTTAAATGCAAAATTAATTAAAGTATAGGCAAACAAACTTAATCAGTACAGAGGCATACCAATATATAAGTAATGTCGCAGTAGCCAATCTGAAAAAAAGGTTAATGAACAAAATATTAGTTATTCAAACACCCTAGGAGCAGAATTTTTAAAAAAATAAGAAAATTGCCACTTTTATTTGTATTACAATAAGCTAATAAAGACACATAAATTGGGATATTAGACATTTTGAACACAATTTTTAAAAAATCATTTGCGGGCCAGCCAAAAAGCTCAGCGGATTAAGCGCTTGCTTAGGCAGAGGCAGTGTCTGGGCTTCGATCCAGTGTCTGGGCGTGCTGATACGGCGCCGCCCCCGGGGCGCGCAGAGACAGCCACTGAGACTGGGCGTGGTGGTGCGCCCCTGTAATCCCAGCTCCTGGGACGCTGAACACAGGTGGATCACTACGAGCCCAATCTAGGCAGTGAGACCCTGTCGACCCTGTACTAAAATACAAAAATTATCAATCAATCAATCAATCAGTCAATCAATTGATAAAATAGCATACTTCGTGTAGAGAAAATGTTCTATTCTCCACCATTTATACTCATATAATCCATAAGGACATTTCTGACAGAAAATAAACTACATAAATAAGTTTTGGTACTTAATTCAAAATTCTAGTAAAATAGTTAAGGGTCAGAAGCATTACCGTCATCTAATGGTCTCTTGGCTATTATAATATTATAGAAAAATACATTACACTTTTGCTAGTGTAAAATATACTAGCCCTGTGCTGGTAATCCTGATGTAAACATGCCTAGTGTGCTGTCCGTTGTATAAAAAAATAGCCTTAGAGTTATATAGGTGACAAACAGTTACTGCTAGTGGCTTATGTATTTTCTATCTTATCATTATTTTACAGTAGAGTCCTTCTACTTATTAAAAATATTCTCTGTAAATCCATGCTGCAGCAGTCTGGCAGCAGCTTCACGTAGCTCCAACGCATCGCTTTCTGTTCATTGCACCTCTTGAGAATGGCATTTTTTCTTATTTTAACTTGTATTTTGTCTATCATGGTTTTAGGACTAGCAGTCTGCAGTATTTACTGATATACTGTGAAGCCCAGGTATTCTGCAGTCCGCACAATCTAGGTTTTGAAATTTCATTCTGTGGCGCTCACACAGACAGTCAACTGACTTCTCTTACTACAGTGTCATTGTCAAGTGATCTCTGACCATGTGTTTAGTGTGGAAAGGGATGAAAGATGATTCAAGGTGTACGAAAGGTGTTACGGGCGTCCCATTCCACATCACCTGGGCAATCATCATTTCATGCATGCAAATGGCTTACGCTGGAAACACCAAGTATATTCCTCTTGATTTTACAGCAAGCATTTACCACTCAGGCTGGATGTGGTGCCGAAGGAAAAGTCAAGGCAGCCACCCCCGTGCAGTGACAGAGGGTGTGGGTGAAAAGGGGATGCTGCTTCTTTGTCTCCCAAATGTAACAACTCAGGCATATATTCTCCCCACTGGTACTGCACTATCATATACTAGAAGCTTAAGTTTTAACTGGAGCCTCATTCAAAATTCTAGTAGCCTATTAGTCCCACTGAGCAGAATGACTGGCAAACATCTGAATCCAATTAATCAGAGGTATAAGTAGCTTTTATGATAGCTACATTTTGTGAAAAGTTATTTTACAACAGGTGTTACAACAAAATTTATAGGGACTCATTTTCTTTTCTTTTTTCTTTTTCTTTTTTTTTTTTTTTTTTGTACTGGGGATCAAGCTCAGGCCCTTGTGCTTGCCAGGCAAGCCCTTAAATGGCTGAGCTATCCCACAGCCCTACTTTTCCTATTGTAATCATTTCAAATTGCCAGAAATTTAAGTTGTCAAAACAACATATCACAGGATAATCTAAGATCATTACTCAAGGTCTTTGAATTAATCACTTCAGGTAAACTTCCTTTGGCTGTACAAGGAAACATACTCACATGTTTTGCATCTCTTTTGAGGGTCATGATTCAGCCTGCTGTAAGTCAGACAGGAAATGTACTTAGAACACTCTCACAGCAGGAAACATTGGGGTGAATGTGTAAACAGCTTATATGCTAGGAAAAAGCCTGCCTTGCTGCGATTCCTGGGACAGCCATGTCAGCTTTGGCCTGCGTTGGCCCAGCTGCAGCCATTTGTATAGCAAGTGCGACTGGTCTCAGACTAGCACTGGACTGTAGAAACTGGTTCCCTTCCACCTCCAATTTTCATTATTGTCCCAAGAAAAGACAGGCATTTGCCCCCTTTTCTTTCTTCCTGAGAATTTAGCTCTTCCTGAAGAGCAAATTCAATTTGTGCAGCTGGTGAGATAGGGCAACCTTCTGAGGCCTGTTCTTCCACTTAGAGATTCCACTGTTGGGCCCTGGAAAGTTCCCTCAGAAGAGCTACCAACATGAAAATGGTGGCTAGCATGGGCTCCTTGCCACAGGAAGCTACGGGCATTGGCTGAAACAGTGCCGAAGAGGATGCTCTGGATTGGCTTCTGTGTCTCACAGTGCATGGCTGCTGAGAGGGCACTCCCAGCCTCTGGAGCTACCAAAAGAGGCAGTGTGCCTGAGAACTACAGCTCGATGGTCTCTGTTCTATCTCCTCCCAGAGATCATAGTAGCACAGTCATAGAAGTAGACATGTTTTAGAACAAGCAATAAGAAAGGGAAAGAAGGGAACAGAGCTTCCATGAAGTCTCTTTTTCTTTACTTTCTTCCCTTTTCCATCTCATTAGGTAGTCTCACTGGTGTCTCTTACAGTAATTTCTTAAATATGGAATTGGAATTTAACCTCATTTTTAAGAGTAAAACTTAAATAACACAGTAAGATATATGTGAGAAGAGAGAGTACAAATATTCATGGCAGACAAAATATACAAAGTTCTGTAAATGGAGCAGGAAGTGGAGGGAGAATTAGTTAAATATAGGAGACAACTGATGATTATAAAAGAGCCATTCTACATGATATTAAGCTTCTTGGACCCAAAATGTTTTAAAATCTTTCTAGGAGAACGAAGAGGGAGTCACATTTTCTCTGCTGAAGGTATTTTCTAAATTTATCTGTAGTTAGTGCTCGGATGACGTTTTAAAATCAGTTTCTCCAACACAAACCCCAGATGCTAGTATGAAGTTAGAAAAAGTGTTCTCTGAAATGAACGAAGCAACTTTTAACACACTTCGCATTTATGGAAAGATATTTTGTCTCTCCTAGGGAAAAATAAGAATAAGATCTCAGAGGTGGAATATTCACAAGAGTAGTGCATACATATCAGTCATAAATTAATGGGTTTTGGTCAGAAATTAAAATCCAGACTTAATTTAGCACTATATTTACACGAATACATGGCTAATACAAGAACTTATATTTTACTAGTTTTAACTAATCAAGCTAACCAGTTTCATAGCTTATCTTATTCTGATACAGTCATTAGAAACATTTCATGTAGTGCTATCGTCATCAACGAGGTTCCATTTTAGCTACAATAACATTAATGAGTAGCAGGGCATGGAGCTGAACTTGTACTGTGCAGCCTCAGAAGGAGACTTTATACACACACTCTAGAATGTGCTCACTGTGGTCTTCCTGCCTCTGTGGGCACTCTGTTTCTAGGGTGAAGATCCACATTGGAATAATTTATGTTTAAAATGAAAAGGCCAGGTATGTAGGATGAGCAAGAGTTTGAAAAAGTATACAGTAGTTCCTCTGTTCTTCCTTGTGTCCTATAAACATATAACTGAAAATAAATCATATATTTGGTGTCAATTAATAGTATTTTATAAGAACTAAATATATGTCCATCCATTTTAGCTATTATTTTGTCAGATATTTTAATATAATTTGTTTCATACAATCATAAGAATACATTAAAATAGGAAATTTATAATAGATAGGCTTATACTGAATAGGTAATGGAAATTTATATAGATTATGGAAGTCTATTTAATATTTCTACTAATAATTGAATACAGGAAAATGAAGTGATTACTAAAATGGCGAACACATTTACTATCCCTTACATACTACACATTTCTACATAGGTAGATTGAAAAATTAACCACAATTATGACTATTTGTTAAAAAATAAACTTTATTTTATAAACCAACTGTACATTTTTAAGTGATTGAAATTGGACCATGGATGAGTTATGCATTAAAATTAACATATCTAAGTAGCTCAACACAGCAGAAGCTGTAGTTAAAGGGAAACACACTGGTGGGATTTTTACGTTTATGAGATGACATTTGATTAGACAATAACTGAAATTCCACTCTGGAAAGACTTTATAATGACAGAACTCTTAATATTTGCTTTCAAATAGTGAGCATTGTAGAAAGTTTAAAATCATTTTTGTTTAAAAATAATGAAAATGTTGCAGATTCTCTCTGAATAATTAGATCTAAAAGGTTGTGCATTTTCTCTAAAATATGTTGTACATATAAACATTTGTGATTTTGTTCTGTATCTATTGAGATTATCAAATATTCCATCTGGACAAGAAGTTTAGATTAACATTTGTTTAGAAGCCCTAATTTTAATCCATCTTTCAATACTCAGCCTTTATGTTTTAAGTAGAAGCTCTAAATAGGGAAAGCACAGATAAACTCTAACATATTGAACATTTTAATTATTTATATTGTTTTTCAGAATACAATTGCTAATATGTCTATATTAATTTTTCTGTTGCTTTTACTTTTGTGGTACGAATAATATAAAGGAGTTTCTAGACATTTAAACTTAACACAATTTGATTAGTTTTGTCAAAGTATACATCCACAGTTACCATAATAAAGGTATTGATAGT
>NW_004524642.1:7268585-7269078 GCF_000260255.1 Octodon degus
AGGTGCTTTAGTCTGCTGAGCTATATTTCCATCCCCCAATTTTTTGTATTTGTGACATTTTATCTCCATTTGGTCTTAACATATATATCCTTGTTTATGCTTGGATATATTACTTTCTTTAATTGGTTATAAACATTTGTTCAATGGCTGAACTGGTCAGAGGTTGATGCTACACACTTTTAATTTTTTCAGATCTTCAAGCGACATGTTAGCAATTCACAATAACTTTATGACAGTGATAAATAAAAACAGAACTCAATTTCCTCTTTCCTGATCATGATGATATTGCCATCCCATATTTGTGTCCTCACACGTCATAAGCTCCGCATTTATTATTATCATTGTTGCCTAAAAAGTTATCCTTTTCAAATCTTATTATGAAGAACACATTACCACCATTCATTGTCCAAATATTTTTCATCTAATGAAGCTGAAGATTTTTCTTCCTTTTTGTTCCTTAAACACTAAATACTTACTAGGTTTTTCACTTAAT
>NW_004524642.1:7269178-7276599 GCF_000260255.1 Octodon degus
TATATACATTCATGAGTAGAAAAATGAACTTCTTTCATATTTTTAGATAGCATACATATTGATCTTCTGAACAAGGGAAAAAATATTGTTTGAAGGCCCTGGAAATTAGCTCTTGTTTACTTTAGAAAATGAATCATTAGTTAGTAGCTACAGAATTTTGCATATGTCATTAAATTTAGTTGGTTTTATTGTATTCAAATGTCTTTCCTTCTTTATATTTTCTGTCTGGTTCTAATTAGTATGAGAACGACCTGAAGTCAACTGGGTTGTGAAATTACCTTTTCTTAAATTTATATTTACACGTTCTGAGGTTAGGTATGTAAACATTTAAAATTTTTATATTTTCTTGTGCATCAAGCCATTTAATAATATGCAGTTGTTTTTCTCAAATTTTTTATGAATTTATAACATAGTTTAATAAGTTTATTTTGATCACTATCAGTTACTATTGGCATAGACTGATTTTTTTCATTTCAACCTATTAGTTTCCTGTGCATCTACTGTGAGTCTCTTGTAGAAGGTGGGAGTTGAATTACTTTTTATTTTAGTAATTCATGCTGTCAATCACTGTGTTTTCTTTGGATAATTTAATCAAATTATGATTGAAGTCATTACTTGTAAGTTTTCGTTCTTCATTTCTTGCATTATTATAGTACTTTGTTTTCAAATAAATTTTGCCATTCAAGTGAATAAATTCCTTTCTCATTTCCTTTGTATATATTTAAAATGTGGTCTTTATTATCACAATTAATAAAATTTAATAGTTTAAGGTTCCATTTGAATTTTCACGATTTTAAGTTCTGTATAGCACATAAACTTTTTCTGTTCTTTATCTTTATTTTTATTGTTATATGATTGCAGAACCTGATTACCTACACCATGTGTACCTGGTGCATGTACATAATATATCTTAGTTACTATGTCTCCACCTCTGCCTTTTCCACTCCCTCTGTCTTTGGCTCCCCTGCCAACCTACTGCTGTGTTTCCTGTTATCTACATTTTTGTTGTTGCTCTTCATTTATACTTTGGTTTTCTCATGGAAGAGACACTTTTTGGTATTCATTCTCTTGAGTCTGATCTGCTGCACTCAATGTTAAGTTCTCAAAGAATTCTGGGCAGCCCTACTTGCACCCATATGAACTTCTGATATCATAAAATTACATCTTTGTGGATAGCATTTTGAGAAACATAAACTAAGAACTGTTAATTCATGCCTTCTTCAAATCTTACAGAAAATTGCAAAAGAATTATTAACTAATGTTACAGTGATACAAACTTTTTATGAGTATATGGCTGCATGTACAAAAATCTTAAATTTACATATCTCTTGATTTACTGTCCAGTATTTTTCATTTCAGTTTATAGGACGACCTTTTGCACTTCTTCAAGAGCAATTAAAATTAATGAGCTTTCTTATCTTTTGTTTATTAGGGAATATAAAATTCTCTCATTTTTGAGTAAATGTTTTGCTGGCTTCTTGGTTGATTACATTTCATGCACATATATTGTTGCTTGTTTTGTATTGTTTTACTGACAAAATTTTGAAACTATCAGCCTAAAGCCATTTTGTTCAAAAAGTCTTTGTTGAGCTCTCTGCTGAAAACGCCATCAAGAGTCCTTTGTAAATGATGAATTTCTGCTCTCTTGTTACTTTCACAATTCCATCCTTAAATATTTTAATTATAATGGTTCTTAGTATAAGTACCTCTGAATTCTTCCTATGTGGAATTTGTAGAGATAATCAGATAATAATAGTTCTTTGTGTCGACAAACAGCTATGATATCCAGCTTTTATTTCATTAAATTTTCTAATTTTTTTTTTTTACCACTTTTAACTTTCCGAGCGTCTCACAGGTGGATGTTTAAGTACTGCATTACTGCTTGTGTCTTGGTCCATTAGGTTATTCTCAACTTTCCTCAGTCATTTTTTTCTATTTATGTGGTCTTGCTAATTCCCAAAGTCCCTTCTTCAATATCACCGAATCTTTCTTCGATCTGCTCATATATGCCTTTGAATTCTGCTGGTAAATGTTTAATTTTAGCTCAAGAATTTCTTCCTGTTTCTGAGGTTTTCTCTTTAGTGACAGTGCAGCTATGTTCATGGTTTTCATTTCATCTCTGTCTTTATTGGAGTCTTTAAGATTGTTGCTTTTATTTTTCTTAGCTCTACTCTCACTTCCATTTTAATTACAACTTTTGTATTAGTCCATTTTTTTTTCATTCCTGCAACAAAATAGTTAAGGATGCTATTTATAAAGGAAGGAGATTTATGTATCTCATGGTTTTGGAGATCAGAAGTTCACAACTAGAAGCTCCATCACTTTGGCCTTTGGTGAGGGCAGCCTGACAGATGGCATCATGGGAAAATGCCTGAGGGAGGGAAACAGTACATGGAAAATAGACAGCTGGAGACTGAGAAGGTCTCAGTCTCTTATTTATTAAGTCACTCTCAGGAGAACTGATTGGAGTCCATTGAGATGTGTGTCAATCTCTTCCCAGAGTAATTTTTGCACTGATATAACTATTTCCTACTAAAAACACTTCTTGAAGCTCCACCATCTCTTGTGACATTGAACTAAGCTTGAGACATGTGAAACTGCCACATCATTTAAGCTGCGTCTACATGACAACAGTTTCTGTTGACACCTCCCTGTTTGAATTGGTCATTCCTACCTGTTTTTTTCTGTATCTCCTAATTTTTGTTGTCTTCATATTCAAACCTGTAATTTGAATCATGTTCTCCTTCTTCATACACTCCTTCTCCAGAAACTATTGTTTTCTTTTTGTTGTTGTTTTCTCTTTTGATTTTTTAAGATCACTTTCTTTGTAAGAAGCAGCCTGAAGTGATCTTGAGAAATGATCGTGTCTTTTTTGAGTCTATAACATTATCTACACTAGTGAAAAAGTTTTTAATTTTCACATGTATTTGATTCATTTGACATACTCTGATCTTTAATTTTCAGCTCCCAAAAGAGATGAAAGGAAAATAGGAAAGGCACTAGTTTCCTAAATCCACATAAAGTTACTTCAGCTGTAGTTTTAGGGCCTTGCAATTATGAAGAGGTATTTAGTGCTTTGATTTTTGCTGTATCTGCATATCAGAGAGTGGGTGATTCATAAAAAAAATTCAAGCTTCTTTTACGCACAGATTTAGAAATCGGAGGACCAAAAGCATGGTGGTCGCACCTCTACAATGTGCGCCGGATTTTCCTGCTGTATTAGGTATCAATGAAGGAAAAGCGTATTAGAGAAAAATCACTCTTGCTTCAAAGGCTGCCTTTTTCATTGATACATGACTGACATAGTTCACTTATTAGGGAAGGAATTTTAAGGGCAGTCCTGTTTCTAAAGTACCACCAGTCATCATTGCTCCATTTAGGAGCAAACTTGAAGCACATGGACTCTGCAAGGGCTCTCGCCGAGGCACTTCCATGAGTGGGTAAGAGTTACCAGGGGTGCCCGACTCCATGCCCAGAGATGCACGCTGAGACAGCACAGTCACAATATAAATCTCTGGTATTTGAATGATAGAGCCTTGTTCTCTGTGCTGGATGCATGCAAGGTACACGAGGAACACAGGAAGAGCTCCTGCTCCAGGAAGGTGACCAGAGGGACTGTATCCTATGCTGAACTATGGGCAAAGACTGACTGTGCTCCTTGACTCTGTCAATAACGTTGTCAGTGTTCTATTTTGAAATCTCTGTTTCATTGTCTCCAACTTTACAGACTTTTGTTTACAGTATTTGAACTGTTATTAATCTCAATCATTTCATTTTTTCTTTTTTGCACTTAGGACAGGGTGTACATGGTGTACAGCGTCTCACTGCACATATCAGACTCATAGTGATCCTCCTTTTTACCGCCTCCCAAGTACTGGGATTATAGGCACGCACCACCATGGCCAGTTTCAGTTGATGTCGCAGCATGCTGCGGGGGTGTGGCCGGCACAGCAGGCCAAGTGATCGAACCCCCAGCCCCTGCAACTGCTTGCTGGTGCCTTAATCCACTCAGCTATTTGGCCGGCCCTTTAATTTTTTCTTTGAAATTCAAATTTATATTAATTTTAGGTATAAATAATGTTGCTAATTTATTCATTTGAATTATAATGATACAACTTTTAAAGTGATTGGCTGCTCCCAATTTGTAATAGTTAAATATATTTTGGGAAACAACCCCAATGCTCATCAACTAGGAATGAGTCAGAAAGATGTGTTTATTTTTTAAATGATGGAATACTACTCAGCCATAAAGAAAGATTAACTTGGTACTTTCATAGATAAATGGATGCAACTGGAGACCATACACATAAGTGAAATAAATCACACCCATGTGTGTAAACATCATATTGTCTTACTAGTGTGAGAATGTGAACAAGCAAACAAGGTTCAAAATATACATTAGATGTTGTGACTAGGGAAGTAACCGTACAAAAGGCAAACTGTGACAGGAGAAAGGTAAAGAGAAGGAAGGGGAAAGGACAAAATATATACCTATAATCACACAACACAAGATAGCTGCACAGGTGGTTTTCCTGGTTCACTGAGGGGAATGTTTTGGGCTAGTATTAGTATTACTTTTTTATTTCATTTTGTGGTTGACACTTATAAATGTTTGTATGTTAGATACATTTATTTCCAGTGTTGAGGCATTCCTAGTCATTGTACATCCATCAAAGTTGTCTTCAGGTGTAGGTAGCACTTTACTGTTGTGTCTGGCCCAAGATCCTACCTTCCCAATTTTTTAGGGATGAGAAGTTGTTATCTATTTGGTTCACCTGCAGTCCTGTGGAATTGCACTATTTTGACAGTTAGGACATCCAACAATCACATTGTTGTCATACAAGGGAGGACAACTGATTACAACTGACAACAACTGACTACCCAGCTAAAGTAGTACAATTAGCAGTCTCAACAGCATCAAGCACAGCCTAGAAACTGATAAAATGTGGTAACTATTAATTCGGTAGCTTTAACCATAAGTGCAAGTTTTGATTTATGTAACAAAATCCAACATAAACCAAGAACTTGTATAAAATGAGTTTCCACTTAGTAATTATTCCCTGTATGTTGGGGATGTGGCTTGAGAAGGATGGGGGACAAAACAGAGAAATAAGTAAGGAGAAATCTGGTAGACTCAAGGCTGGAATATAAAGGATGATCACCTAAGCTTTGGGAAACTGGAGGAAAGGGCAGGTGAGAAACAATATAGGGGAAAGCAAAGGAATACTGGAGAGAACCAGAAAGATTAGAGATACTGTTCACTCACACGAACACATTGCAAAGTCGAGAAAGATAGTTGAAGAGAGAAAGAACAAAATATAAGAAAATAAAATCTTAAATTACCAAAAAAAAAAAAAAAAGAAAGAAAGAAAGAAAGAAAGAAAGAAAGAAAGAAAGAAAAAGAAAAAGGAGCACAAAACAAAGAGAAAACTAAAATTCCTCTCATGTCCACAGTTCTGTGGTAGTGTTTAAGTCAGAGCCCAAAACTGTGCTGGATAGCCCCTCAAGTCAGCAGTACAATTAATGCTGGGTGTGGGGCTACCTGGGCCTCCATGTGTGAGGGCTGGGGCCAGAGTCTTCAGCCAGCAACTCCCTGTATGCCTCTGTGGCTGACCCATGTCTTCCTACCTTGATGTTCTCTCTTTTGCTTTCCTAGTTGCTGTGGTATTCTCCGATGGAGACAGACTGGGGCTAGTATTAGTATTACTTTATTTTATTTCATTTTGTGGTTGACATTTATAAATGTTTGTATGTTTATACATATAAACATCTCCAGGGAGGCCTTGGCCCCTTCTAACCCTTGCACAGCCTCCTCTGCTTGTGTCTCTGTCCTCTCGTACCACTTGTGGCAGTGTGAGGGTGGCCGGGGGAGGGAGGGCACTGCTGGTGCAGGGACAGCCACAAAGGGCTGCCTGGATGTCCCTGGGTTTCCTCTCCAGTGGGGAGCACTCCGGCCTCCCCTCGCTGCTCTGCAGAGGCCCAAGGCTGCTTAGGTCCTGAACATCTGCTTCCTTCTCTGAGGACACAGGATGCAGGTCAGGAAAGGGCGTGTGGTACCACAAACTACTTTTACCTCCACCACTGCAGTCCCTAACCTTATTGTCACTAGGACAGAGGTTTCAGTTAGCTAATAGGGGTCCTACAAAACAGAAACATACAAACAAATCACCTCTGATGCAGGAAGAAGACCAAAGTTGCAGAGGGCCTTATTATCCCAAGTCTATCCTTTGTGGTTTGATTTAGCCACGAAAGTGGCTATATTTTTTTTTAAATTTAATGTTTTCAAAAATTTTTCAATGGTGCTTTCTGCCTAATGCACATTGTGGAACCCGTAGCTCTGTGGGCTTATTCACCTTTTGTTTGTTTGTTTTTGTCCTCCCTTCTATGCTTTGCTTGCTCTACACGACTCTTGTTTCAGATCGATTTTGGCATCAAGAGGTACATTCCTTCCTTGTGTCCACTTACCTGTGTTTTCAGTTGATTCCCTGGGTGGACTCAGCGCTCCTCCTCCTAGATCCAGCCATGCTGCGTCTCCACATCGATGGGGTTACGGCTCATTGTGAATTGCACTTTTTTCTACCTCTTTGCAGGCCTCATAATTTGATCATTTAGTAGGTGCTTGACATTTTCTTATTTGACTGATGAATACATTTAAATGTGTATAAATGTTCTTGAATTTTGTTTGCACATGTAGTGAATTCACTCCTAATGTGTTTAAACATTGGAGATCATTATTTTAGGACTGCGCAGGAACGGGGCATCATTTATTTTTATGGTTGCTTCAAAGTGCCCAACGCTCCATGCACCCTAATGATGTGGTTTGGTCCTCATACATTTCTATTGACATTATCTCTCTCGTGCACTAAGTAGGGCTTGATTTTTATATTTAGCCAATTTTGACATTTTCTTTGATTTCTTCTGTAACCTGCATCAATACTCATTACAATGATTTGAATTTTGTTTTATGTATTTGGTATTCTATTTTTAAAAATTTCTAAGGCAGTTAAGTATTTTTTCTCCATTTTTTGGAGTACTATTCAAATCCTCATTTTTTAACAGCATGACATTCTTACTTGTGATTCCTTGTGTACAGAATTTGATTAAGGTAAATATTTTCATTCTCCTTATCTACTTTCATTTTAGAGTTATTTTGTATCAAGTTGGTCTGATATATTCTATTCTAAAGTATTATAGGAACAACTCATTTAGGTATAAATTGTTTTATATGTTGTTTAAAGATTTTTCATTACTAAAGCACAGTAGATTTGATCAAAGAGGTAACATTTTTCAATGAAAAAAATTGGTACACATTTGATGCTGTTAAAATAAATTTTTGTACAATTTATCCTTCTTATTCACAGGTATTTCTTGGACAGATTCCAAGTATTAAAAATTCCATATATTATTAGGATAGTGAAATT
>NW_004524642.1:7277295-7293366 GCF_000260255.1 Octodon degus
GTCTTCCTAAGCAGGCGCTTTAGTCTGCTGAGCTATCAGGCCGCCTCTTAGCTCTTAATTTTAGATATAACTTCATTATGTCAAGTCTTCTATTTTTTGTATACCTCTTATACTTACTAACTCTTCAGTATCCTGTTCTAGAGTGAATACCACCTGTCTAAGAACTAGGCATGATGATGTGTACCTGTAATTGCAGCACTCAGGAGGCTGAGGCAGGAGAATTGCTGTGGGTTCAGGGTCAGCTTGGGCTAAACAGTGACTACAGCCTAGCCTGAACTACGTAGAGGCACCCTGTATGAAAGGACACAAAAAATTGTCCCTTCAAAACACATATCCGTATATCAGGGTAATTATATTTAAAATAGTATCTTTGCAGATATGATCAAGTTAAAACGAAGTTTTATTGGACTGGGTAGGCCAATAGATCTAATGTTTCTACATTATATACCAATAAAATTCTATTGTATTTATTTATTTTAGGGCAGGGTCTGCAGAGTCTACAGTGTCTCACTACACACATCAGATTCATAGTGATTCTCCTGTTTTCAGCCTTCCAAATGCTGAAATCATAGGTGCTTGCCACCACGCCAAGTGACAGTCACTGTTTTAGTGTACCCCGGGGGGGCGGCCTACGCAGCAAGCTGGAGATTGAACCTCGTCTGCTGCGCTGTGCCAAAACAGGCTCTTTAGTCCACTGAGCTATCTGGCCAGCCCTGTTTGTTTTAACCCAATCATTTATAGTAATTTTTTATTTATTTTTATTTTTATTTATTTATTTTTTTGCACGGGGGATTGAACTCAGGACCCAGCGCTTGCCAGGCAAGTGCTTATTCTACTAAGCTATCTCTGCAGCCCTGTGGTAATTTTTATATCAGTCATTTTGTTAAGTTCCCAGGAAAATCATATCAGAGGAAGGATTTTTTCTGACATGAACCAATATTTAGCAAAGCTAAAAGATTTGACATCTGTCTCTGAGGAGAAAAATACTGACCTGAGAGTTTCCATGTTCAGTTTAAGATCTCCTTTTGATATTTTATAGAAATATTTCAGAATTTTCATCAGACTTGCCTGTAAGCTTGTCACTGATCTTCTTTTTAACAACTATCACTTTTCTCCACATTTACCATTGCATTTTAATATGAGGTGAGAAAATAACTTCCTCTTTTATTATTGATATTGTTCTTTTAATGCTATCGGTTGCTAAAGAATATGAATCATAGATTGTTTTAAAGGATTGAAATATTTTGTATTTTAAGTTGAACATAATGATCAATAAATCTTTTGTAGTAACTGCCTCAGGAGAAATTAAGATGGCAGATTGTGGTAGATGATACTACTGCAGTTATTTGCTTCTTACTAAATGATAATATATTCTTTCTCATTGCCACGTGAACTGTAGTTCCGCACTCATTCCTATATTCTCATACATCATGTGGATGTCATAGAAGTGTGCATTTGTGCTACATTTATCTGGAGTACGGTGAGGAATGAGATGCTTTTGGTCACTGAATATGAGCACATATACTGTGGGCCCTATTAGCACTAATAATTCTAATTTTCTATCAATTCTTCGAAAGTTTGCCAATAGCAGTTATGTTTCAAACAGAGGTTTTACCTACATTTCAAAGTGAAAATATGTATGAAGCAGAGTAGCCGCTGTAGATAGACTTTAACTTTGGTGGGGTTTTTGTTGTTGTTGTTGTTTGTTTGTTTGTTTTTGTTTTTTGCTACAGATGATTTGGAACTAGTCATTGCCATGGGAAAGATGTCTAACATAATCCTTAAAAACTGCACATGTCTGAACAATTACAAAGCTAACTAATTTTAATAGCTGCAAGATAGCTGACAGGAGAAATACAATTATGTAAATACCTTCATATTTTGTGTTTTGATAGACTATATACTTTGTAGGAGTAAATATATTGAAATGGAACATATGACTAGGCATTTAACTTTTTAATCTTACTTTCAATTCTTTCTTTTAATTGGAAATTATCTTTCTCAGTTTATGGAATGAATTACGATTGCAGTGTAACTTTGCAGTAATTCATTTCATAATTTTGAGACTTCTTATTCTTGAATCTTATGTCATACTCTGGCAAAATAAATAAAAGTAAAAAAAGAGTTATGTAAGCTTCAGTGGAATTGAATACTTCTGCCTTTTTTTGGACTTATGCTGCCTATGAGCAGCATACCCTTACTGGAGGAGAGACAGCTTTTCAGAGACAGTTTATATTCATATACAAGAGCCAGAGCCAATTATGTGTAGTTTCTACAACTTCATATTTTGTGACATTTCATTGACAAATTGAAATTACTCTAAGGCTGAGATTTAATCAGGCTTTGAGAATCAAACTATGTTCATAATTTTATCTCCCATATAGTATTCAGTCAATATTTTAACATTTAACACTGAATTTTTGAAATCATTCTCTCTCTGTCTCTTTGTCTCTTTGTCTCTCTCTCTCTCTCTCTCTCTCTCTCTCTCTCTCTCTCTCTCTCTCTCTCTTCCTCTCTCTCTGTCTCTCCCTCATCACTCTGTCATTTTTGTTTGCAGAATGGTTGGCTTTCCTCCCCATGAGCTTCTTTTCAAATAGTTTTCTTAAAGAAATTACTAGCAAGTAAATAATTACTGGTGGCTAATCTTTATACTTAAATGTTCTCAAGAATATTATTTTGTCATGTATTGAATTTAGGAAGCAATTCCAAATAATTTATTTTTATGGAAGCTCTCTACTTCTGGATCTGTGACTATAAGGTCAGATACATATTGCCTTTCTTCAAGAGAGTAAATTAACAATATTTTACTCTCTACAGAGATGCAGGTTGTTGTGGCAGTAGAAATGAGACAGGGAAAATTAAGCCTTATTGCCTAGTAGCTTCTAGTCTAAAAATAAATATGTAATGCCTGATGTGGCAAAGAGTAATCCTACAATTTCCCCAGGAAGAAGAGAGGAGAAATCCAAGAACAGAAGTAATCTTCACTATGGTAACTATTAAAGCATGCAATAAAGAACATGTATACAAGGTTAAAATAATGGTGTGATCAGAGGAAGAAAGACATGGCAGATCTTGAAGAAAGTGTTCATTAGTTTTCTGGTGCATTGACATAATCACATGCAGAGTGAAAGATTAGGTTTGAAAAGAGTCAGCTTTTGGATATGTGCCATAATGGGGGCATCTATGGTCAGTTAGGCTCCCTGAAACAGCAGAGCTCAGGAAGAGAGCACCAGCAGCTCCCAGATGCAGATCCGCACGCCCCTTCCCATCTCAGGGTAAGAAAAGGGAAACAGAAGTGGGAGAGCAGACCAGCAACAGCTCTGCTGCAGCTCAGGGGCTAGATATCTGGCTATCTTTTGTCAACAGAAAGAGATGTCCGTAAAAAAGCATATTGTATTACATTTTAAGATTTACCATACTTCTGTCTGTACCTGAAAGAGCATAAACTTAGAAATGTATTCAAGGGAAACACTGCTACGTAATTGAAAGGGAATTAAAATCATGGCTGAGGGCAGTAGTTTCACGCAAATACAGTAAGTATCGATGCTCGTTGTGCTGGCTGTGCCCTAGAAGGCGGAGGCAAATGCTGCACTGGCAAATGCGTAGCCACTGCTCCTAAGGACAATACAGAATTAATTAGTCAATACATAACTTTGTTTTACGTGTGTTTGTTTTTAAAGCCATTATAATTAATACATACTTGGTTCATTAACGCTGAACTCATGGCCGGTGATGTTATAAATCTTAAATAAAGTGCCTGAGTGCACCTCACAGATTCACACTGAGAAGCACTACACAGCGCTTAGAAATTATGCTTGGAGGTTATTTCACCAACAGAAACCACATAGGTGAAAAACGTGGCACAAAGTAGACTGAAAATTGCATTTTTTAAATATTATGTGAATAAAATAAACAGACAATATACCTTTCGTTTCACTTTAGCTGTGAATACGCGTGTTGGGTAAGTCAAGTTTACGGCTCACCTGGGCACGTGTGTAAGAGATCCTGACAGCACTGTGTGCATTGATTTGGGAGACAGAAGTAGGACGTAGCACGTAGGCAAATGTGCAAGTACAAATATGGGAATCATGGAAGTTAATTATATATAAACATATCAATAATTCACACAAATGACATGCCTGAGGGGGAGGCATAGGAAAGCTATGCTGCTGATGCAAAAGGGTGTAATTGAGTTGCTTTTCCTAATGAATAGGAATAGAGACCCTACAGCTAGATCGAAGTCTGAGTCCGTGTCACAGCATACACTGACTCTGGCCCAACTGTACAATGGGATTCTTACCTGCTACATTAGGTTCTGGGGGACATTAAATACCACTATATGTGCTTAACTTTGTGTATTATTCATAGGTATAACGTTGGTGAATAAGTTTCAGAATTGCGAATTTTTTCAGCGGAGTTTTAAATAGTAATTTGCTAGTCATGTGTACATATTTGGATGTGGACGAAATCTAGGTAGAGAAACGCAGAGAAAAAAAGTTTGAATCAGAAGTTACTTCTTTGTACTGTAATATACAAGAGATCTTAAGTTTAAGAAAGGTGAAAATACAGATGAAAGTGTGCCGTAACTAAATGTATTAGTCAGTAGAGTATCACAAATTATTTCAAGCACTGAAACAACTATGTGTGTATGTGTGTGTGTTTGTGTGTGTCCATTCTTATTTTAAAAGTTTACACTAGAAATACTATGAAAAAGTACTAAAGGTATGTGACAAAATCAGCACGGATGATTACTTTTAATATAAATTGCAAGTGAATATTCTTATATTCTATGTTCTTATGAGGTAGTATAAAAGTGCAAGATTTAAAAAATATTACAAGACAGTAGAAACAAGATATTCCAATTATTGGAGTATGTAGTTATAACTTTGAGTCTCAAAAGCACTATTTGAAAAAATGATTCATTTTGGAAAAAGTACATCAAAGTTGCAGAATAGAATGAAAAATGCCTGACAAACTGTCATGAAAGCTGAAACGCAGGTCACTGTTACTTAAGTCCTCTATGTATTCATTACCTAATCCTGGAAAACAGATTTTGTGGGGTCCGGGGAAATGGCTCAGTGGAATAAGCAGTTCCCTAGCAAGCACAAAGGCCTGAGCTCAATCCCTGGTTCCTCAAGAAAGAAAGAAAGAAAGAAAGAAAGAAAGAAAGAAAGAAAGAAAGAAAGAAAGAAAGAAAAAGTTTCTGAAAATGTAAGGTAATTCAAAATGGTCTTCTGGATTTGAAGGTTGATTAAGTACATCTGTAGTATTTATGAAACAATATTGATTGAAAAACCTTGGAGAGAAGTTAAAAGGGGCTTTAAGTAGGAAGAAAACTGTCAATTATAGATACACTAAGAACTAACACATAATGTAATGATATAATTCTCTTTTGATTCATGAGTTTTTATTCCACAGAGGCATAGAAATTCTAGGTGTTGATCTGAAAAATCTAATCTTAATTTTACTTTACCAGAATATGTCTTAATATAAAGTAACATCATCTATTGATTTTTCACTGTGATTTATTTTAATAAAAAAGGTTATAAAAGACTACAGAAAAACAAAGGTAAATAACAAAAACAAATGAACAAAATGAAACACTGTTTAACAGTTATTACTGATCATTTCAAAAGTTTTGGGGGCTTTAAACAAACTGAGCTTAACTAGTTCTCCGCCTCTGTGAGACAGGGTAAGCATTCTAGTTTCTGCGCTATGCTGGAAACCTTGAGGCTCAAAGCTGCCTAAGAAATCTGTCCAAGGTCACTGAGTCAGTCACCGGTGAGGCTGTGAGCAGACCTCCAATTCTTCAACCAGTTCTTTGTTCAGAAGACCATATTGGTTCTTTTATTACTCTGAGGTGAAAATTTAGCTTCCTTACAGGGTATTTCTCCCTCATCTGCCAACCTAAAAAATCAACATTGAAAAAGACCATTGAATTGATATTACACCAAATCATATTTCATGCTTGAGATTTTCAAGCTACTCTTAGAAAAGCATTTTCTTGTTTAAGAGGAAAATATCCATAGATAGTTTTTCACTGTTATCATCTTAATTCATAAAACTTTTCTCCCTCCCCTAAATATTTAATAGCTCTATTTAACAATGAATATGTTCTGGTTTCTGCACAAGGAAATGCAAGACATAGTAATTGGCTTTTGCTTCAGACAGCTGAGTCAGCGAGAATACGTGCCGCCTATAGAAACTGTTTTATTTGCTATCAGTTTTTCAGAGTTTCAAGCCATTGAAATATATTGAAAAAATATAGGAGCTAACTAAACCATGCAAATTAACCTTACATCTGCCTTTTATGACTCTTGAACCTTCAGATTTGTAATTCCTTATCTGTGGCTGCTCAAACAATTTTCTGGTTCATAATGCTGTCAGTGCAATGGTAGGAAAAGAAAGTGGATTATAGTTTGAAATACATATTTGTGTGAAAGTACTTTCATTTTTCCACTCATGTAAAGAATCCTGTTCTCCTCTTCTGGGAGTTCTTGGCAAAAAGAAATTGTAATGCTTGAATTTTTTGTGTACACATATGAATTTTGTATAAAATAATTTTGTAAAGCTCAAACTGATTAAATATTCTTAAAGAGATAAATATTCACATACATTAAATAAGATTGTAGATGTGTCTATGTCTGTATCCAGAGTTCACATGCTTATATGTTTATATTTATATGTAATTTGCATATAATAATAGGTAACTTTTATTAAACATTTATCTTACAGAAAGCATTCTCTGATGGTCTTCAAATACACTATTTCATTTTTTCTCATTGCAACATTATATGACTTTTGTTATCATCGTTATGTGCTTAATGAAGAAATTAAAAAATGAAGTGGATGAGAAAATCATTCAATATTATAAAACATGTAGGTGGTACAGCAGGAATATAAACATAGGTAGGGTAGCCATTCTACAATATGTGGAAATAGTAATTTATTTATGAACATAGGAGTATAATAAGGTCTAAATACAGAGGTTTGGTCAAGTTTATAAATTCATAAACAGAGATGAAAAGAAAGTATTTTTGATAGGTGGTAAGATAGTTCCTAGAACTGAATCATGACCCTCAAGAAAGAAAGAAAGAAAGAAAAGAAAGTATTTTTGATAGGTGGTAAGATAGTTCCTAGAACTGAATCATGACTGAGGTGGTATTTCACTGTAATTTTCTTTGAACTAACACTATCAGACAATGTTTAATGTGCTGACTATGTGGCAGTTATTTTTTTTAAATTATACACTGGATATTCAATTTTTCTAATTAAATATTTTGCAATTATAACATTTCTCAGTTGAAATAATTTTAAAGTTTTAATAATAGTATATTTTTCAATTCAACTTATGTTTATTTTCATCTTGGCTTATTTTTTATTTTTACTATTTTAACCATGTATAGGGGCTTTCACATTTTATTAAGTTTGGTATTCAATGGCTTTACTCCCATTCATTATTCAAGCTACTGATCTCTAAATGTTAATCAAGTGCCTTTAGTTAAGACAATTAGTTCTGTAAAAGGCTACATTGAATGGGAAGCCCTAGTATTTATCTCATGGGAACATTTTGCTGGATTTGATTTTCTTGATCATTCTTCTTGAAATCCCTTTGGGCTTTGCTCTGCTCTATTTTGGTTCCTCTGTAACTTTTTAATTCTTATTGCTTTTATTTCTCTAGTAATAATTTTAATAAATGTTCTTCCATCAATATTCAGTTTGTAGACTACTGCTTTCTCTACTGTATATACCCCCATGCATGAATATGTTCACTTCCCCTTTTTTTCAATCTTTGGAACTTATTTGCTTATTTATTTTTTATTTTTTGGCAGAATGGGGGATCGAACTCAGGCCCTTGCACTTGCCAGCGAAGCGCTTATTCCACTGAGCCATCTCCCCGGCCCCCACTTCTCCTTTAATAAACATAATTGAATAACTCTGTGTTGGGATTGGTGACACACATGTGTTCACCAGTTTAAAGAGAGAAGGTCAATATTTGTATACTGTGCTTTGTGAACTTGAACATTCACTATGGGGATAATACAGTTATATAGGACAGATGAAGCTTTCACCTTGAGAAACACTCATCTGTGTTAATATTCCTAGTGTAAGCTTTTAATTTTAAGTTCTAATAAGTATGCTTAAGTGCTTCCACATTGGTGCAATTTCCTGCTCAAAAACAAAATCCTGAAAGTCTAGATCTAGAAACTTATCTGAATAGCCTTTCATTTCTAATCTACATATCCATTTAAGACATTGGCTTGATAGAAACTGAAGTTTTAGTCTCAAACTCAACAATACGTATGCCTCCCATACCCTTTCTACTTTCTGTAACAACTAACCTTATGGTGGGCTACAGAACAATGGTATCAGTTTAAACATTGCTTTCCTCTTCTTTAGGAATACAATTTTCTCTTGGATATTGAGCAGTAAGTAGGAAAAGGAGACCTATGTTTATCTGGTCCTCAGTTAACTATTTTCATATTAAGTTTTTCCAATTACCACTTCCCATTTGTCTAGTTGCACTACAAACCTGTAGGTGAAATGGTAAATCTATCTTGTTCAGTATCATTGGTTCTTCCTTAGTCTATTAAAACCATACAGGTTATTCCAATATGTATTTAGAACAAATAATCCTGTCTCCCTCTGTATCTTTACCATTTTCTTTTCCCTCTCCTTCCTTCCTTCCTTCCTTCCTTCCTTCCTTCCTTCCTTCCTTCCTTCCTTCCTTCCTTCCTTCCTTTTGCTTTCTTTCTTTCTTTCTTTCTTTCTTTCTTTCTTTCTTTCTTTCTTTCCTTCTTTCTTTCAGCACGAGGGATCAAATTCGGTACCTTGTGCTCACCAGGCAGGCATTTATGCCACTGAGCTATCTCCACAGCTCCGATCTCCTTGAAACTCAAGTTTCTTCTATTCAGTTACCACAAGAGCATGTCAGTAAGCTCTTTTTTTAAGTAGATGCATAAAAAAAGAATCAAAAATATTTCCACTCTTCAAAGTCTCTCTGAATTTTTGTAAAGAAATCTCATAGAATTATGAACTACCAACATCTTCAGGAGTTGTGTTTTTCCTTCCAGGAATAACGAAGATTTTATTGGCTATAGGGTTGTATTTTCCTATTTCCTTCTGTAATAAGGAAGATTTCTTGAGTTAACACAGGTTTATTTTCTAGTTTGTGCTTTTCAATAATTTCAACCACTGTTTTCTCTTAAGTTAATTATTTCAGGCCACAGATCCTCAGCCTAAATAAAAATTATAGAACAAATAAAATCATCACCATCTTGTTACATTTTGATCAACATAAGGATATCTTAGAAAGCAATAATTGTAAATCTGAAATAGGGCAGTCAGTTGGAATTTTAACAAAAAGAATACATTTGTGTGTTTAACCACCAACAGTTTTCAAATCCTATCATTCTGATTTGCTGTGCAGCTCAAGAAAGAATGGATGCTCTTTTTGGACAAGAAGAGGACAAGAAATTCATATTTCATAAACCCAAGCCCAATCACAAAAGCCAAGCCACATGTGTTACTGTGCTCTCAGTCTATTGCGTGAGAAAAAAAATACTTTTTTTTTCAGAAAAATTTAATAATTTTTTTCAAATCCTCTTGATGTGAGTGTGGTAAACTTAATCATAATATTGATCAGATATTATGTAAGGGTGGTCCTTTTAACCTCTGTGGATTGAATAAAATTGTTGCACTGAGGTGGTTGGCCAAACAGTGCTCACTATCAAAGGATAGGCTAATAATAATTTTCCTCTGATGCTTTGGCCTGCTAATTAGGTTTCTTGCCCGCTGGCAAGCATGTATTTGGTCAGTGCCTCCTGATCAGTATGCTGCAATTTTGCTGTATTGGTTCAACATACCTCATAGACTTTAAAAGACTCAAATTTAGTCATAAATCTAGCAATTGAAATAAATTTGATTTTTATGTAGGAATTTGACTGGGCTATCACTGTAGAGTTTTAAAATGTCTGAAGGCTTAATCTATAAAGTTATCTTGTAATATAAGGTTTATTCTGTTTTTTCACTGTTTTCATAAACATACTGTCAGTAGCATCACTGGCCATTTATATTGAAATGCTCAAACAATCAGTTACAGATCCATTTGCTTCATATCTGAAAGTAATTAGTTTGCCCAAGATACTGTGAGTTCCCCCAAAATTTATGTGTTGAAACTGTAGTTCCTCAACACAAAGATTATAATAGGTGATGAAGATTAGGACATCGGTCTCACTTGAAAGAGTGCATTCTTACTCTTAAGGTAGTACTAGATTAATTAACAGAAGAGCAAGTTACAAGCAAGAATGCTGGTCTGGCCAGATAACTCAGCAGATTAAAGTGCACGCTTAGGCAGACGTAGGAGCTGGGTTCGATCCCCCAGCATACCATGCTGGCCCTGAACCCAAGGCGCACTCAGATGCCATTGAGACTGGGCCTGGTGGCGCACACCTGTAATCCCAGCACTTGGGAGGCTGAAAACAGGAGGATGGCTTCAAGTCCAATCTACAAAGTGAGATCCTATAGACCCTACACTAAATATATTTTTTAAAAAAGGCAAGACTGCTTTTCATGCTTTGTTTCTTCTCCATGTACCCACTTGACCTTCTGCTCTTTCCCATGAAACAGTAGGAAGCCCTCACCAGAGACTGAGCCAATCAGAATGGCATCCCCTTGGATACAGCAGCCTCAAGAACCAAGAGCAAAAATTATCTTTTCCTTTTAAACTACTGTTACAATACCACAAAAGGATGGAGACAGGCCCTGAAGCTTATCAACATTTTTCTTTCAGGATCCCGGGTTTGCTTAATCTCTTCCCTATTCTGTACTACTACAGATTAGCATTTCCCGTAGCTAGACTAGGACACTCAGGGTGGAGCTTCTCATAGTGGGTTCTGTTTTTACACGACCGATAAATCTTGGCAACACGCATGTTTTGATTTAACTTTCAGGGTGGGAGAACAAAATTCTTGCTTCTGGTGCTAAATCTAGGACTCAGGTTGTGAAGTGAGGCATCCAAGATCTTAACAATATCCCCCAAACTGCTAGCCACATGTCATTGTAGGTTAAAATAAAGTAAGCAAAAATAAAGGGCAATTAAAATCAATCTATGAAATAATGACAATACTGTTTGGCAAAATTCTAATTATCCCCTTTGTTTTACGATGTATTAATGACAATTGCAGAATTCAAACTGTGATATTAATCCCAGTGCTTGGGAGGCTGAATCACTACAAGTCCAGTCTATGTAGTGAGACCCTACAGACCCTGTAGATCCTGCAGACACTGTACTAAATAAAAAAAAAACCAAACAAACAAAAAAGAAAATTATGATAAGTGCTATCGATCCTATTGAGCAATCTGGTCCATTTTTCATTCCATATCTGTGTCTTTGTACCAGCACCCTATTTTGTGTTAAATCTTTATCCTTCCCCATAACACTTCCTCAAAACAAAATGACCAATATTATGCAAATGGACATGATTACATTGTTAACACAAATAAGGAATTAAAACAGATACAGTGTTACCTCGGTTCACCAGCTTAATTCATTCCTCGATTATTGAAAAGATGGACATGTTCATGTGTCATTGGAAGAATGGCCAAGGCTGGATTCCTCATCTGCTGCAGAGTTGGCAAACAAAAACCAAATTTTGCCAAATGCTTCCATTTCAGCACCCAAACTGTCACAAATGGGAGCATTTGCTTATCAGTGTACTGCTGCATACTATTTGCTATTTAGTCACTAAATTAATTAGACATGATTGAAGGTCTCCATCTTCTGATTCCACCTATCTTTGTTGATGTTATATTATTTTCTAATTGGAATACTTTTTTTAAAAAAATCTAAGTCATTCTCCAAACTTTTGGCAAAGCTGTATATTTTTTGCATATTTAGTCCTTTATGTGTCAGCAAAATGCAATGACTATTCTGTTAGATGTTATTTTAGTCTTTGAGTTTATAGCTACAAAACATAGATATAATTCTAGTTACCACTGGACTTAGAGTAGAAGGACAGAAATACACACATATGTTGCCAATTATGATGTTGTTTTCCAAAATGTGTGAGGTTTTTAATGTACAAAAGCTACTGCAATTATGCTTCAGTAAAAAATTTTAAAAAGAGGCAGCATGAAGCTAAGACCTAAAAATTAGCGTATGATTTAGACAAGTGAAATATGAACAGAAAATACATGATACTGAGGAGATTAAAAAGATTGAACATATTCAACAACGTGATTACCAAAGTAGCTAAATTACAATAAATATACTTGAGGTGCTTTGAAATGTTTTTGGAGACCTGGATAGAAACCAGTTCATAGAGTATGAAAGCTATTTAAATAATACCTTTATTCCAATTCTGTAATCAAGCATTCTGTGAAATTATCTTGTTTTCTCCCATCCATGTTAATGTACTTATCCAAGTTCCAATGCCTAGAACCTCAAAACTGTCTAATATTTATTATGTGCTTATTAGGAGATATCCCCAATGTAAAGAGCTTCACTCACAGCCTCTAATTTATTTCTCACGTTTATGGTCAGGAAAGTATCTAAGATTGGGTGTAACAGATTTAGGTTGTGAATCAGATTGGCTCACCTAAAGAATGCTTACCTATTAAAAATATTCTGACTCTTTAAAAATAAAATTCATTGCATTGACCCTACCTTAATATTTAAAAAATTAATTTGAAAGTGAGGTCCCTAGATTCTTAGACATTCCCCAGTATACATGCGTTTCATCCAACCCACAAGATAGTATTCATTTCTGCTATGGATGTGCTAAAATAATACCGATACTGAATTGTTTCACCTACCTTCAAGATCTCATGCAGTCAACTTTCAGTGAATAAATTTCTTTTTATTTTAAGACTGTTTAATCTTTCATTTATTTTTTTACTTGGTACAGAGTACTGTTATGCAGCTCAGACTCCTAATGATCCTCCTGTCCCAGCCTCCCCAGTGCTGGAATTACAGGCATGAGCCTCCACGCCTGGTTTGGAGGCCAGCACAGAATGCCAGGGCTTCCATGGGCCAGCATGGTATGCAGTACGGGGATCGATCCCAGGTCCTTGCACTTGCGAGGCGGGCACTTAGAGAGCTTAGCTACGTCCCATGCCCTGAGTGATCAGATTTCTGTGACTCATTTTAACCATGGCAATCCAGAGGCACAGTGCAGTCTAGCCGCTCACTGTTAAGCTCTCTCACAATGCAAACATCAAGTTAGCGTTTCTTTAAACTTTCCTGAAATCTATGGCGAAGAGAAAAAAGACCTTGTGAAGAGAACAGAGACCCGGAAGGGAATAGCTCTTTATTTAGCATAAATATCAAGGGTGCTCACATTTCTTCGAAGGAAATATGAGAATCTTAGAAAGTGATATGACTCAGAATTCCAGTAACCTCAAGCTCTTTCTAGCATTCCCTGATAGCAATAATGCAAATTAACTATAATAAACTTATGCAAAATACTATCGAGGTCCAACTTTGCTTTAAAAAAATCACATGTACTTTTGGAGAAATTCTCTAGGCTCTCTTTTGGGTATCAATATTGAGGGAGAATCTATTGTATATATTAGCCATTACTGAAATAAAACAGCTCTTACAAATTAAAAATCATATTTATGAGAGAAATAGAAATGATTTAGTCATGACTTAATAATGTCTGGATATCTCTGAATGGAGATTTCTCTTCGATTCTTAAAATGGATTATATATGGAGGCTTAATTAACAGAAACACATGGTATAAATTTTCCTGTCTAGTATCATTGGTATTCAGGGAAGACAAGCAAGAAAATCCATAGTTTTTTCAAAAGCATTTCTCTGAGCTAAGGTGGTGGTAATTTATATGTGATGATTAATAGCTAAGAGAAGTTTTAAAATTCTGTTTCAAAAACATCTTCCATTAAATGGAAAAGAAATATTGTCCTGAGTATTGAGTTTGTGTAGTAATATGTATTTATATAAAGTGTGCTTTAAGAAAGCAAATTTCTTAGAAAGTTGCACTTACAACTTTTGTAAATCTAGCTTGGGTGGTTAACTTTTGCTCTGCCCTTTGTGTTGTATTACCCACCCTCTCTGTAGAGAATTTGAGGACATCTCTTGATTACTTCCTTATAATAGAATTTACTCACTCAGTTTGTTCTTTTTTTTTAAATTTTATTTGTTTATGTGTGTGTGTGTGTGTGTGTGTGTGTGTGTGTGTGTGTGTGTGTGTAGCCAGCTCAGCCCACCAGGGGGCGGTGCTGGCTGGCATGTGGTGCTGGGGGATTGAACTGTGGTCCCCGTGCTTTGCCGAGCTTGTTCTAAGTAGGTGCTTTAGACCACTGAGCCATCTCACCAGCCCCAGTTTGTTCTTTATATCTCTTAAAATATGTACTTTCAAGACTTAAATATTCGACTAAGAGCATTATATGCTTTTTCCACAAGAAAGCAAAATATCCCACAGTGTACTCTGAATTTGTGATAACACTGTACTAATAGCACACTATAAAATTTGTTCTTTCCAAAACACTACGTTCAGAATATTATCACTTTGCTGTTTTTTTCCATTGAAATAGCATTTTTGTAGCTATAATATATAACAAACTAAGGACCTGGGCAAACACATATGAATTGGTTGTGTTTTTTGTTTTATTTTGTTTTTGTACTGTGGCAGTGAGACAGAATTCTTAGAACTTCTTTGGGTATTTGAATGATCAACATAGCTTCTTCGATATGATCTTGGCACCACCCATTATTTATTGGGGAGTTACACTTACTTACAACTTTTCTAAACTTAGCCTGGCTCATGTAACTTTTCTTCTGCCCACTCTGTGTTGTACTCTTTACCCTCTCTGTAGAGAAACAAGGTCACGGCATGTTCTCAGATGCCTGTTCATTAACAGCTCTGCAGGTGATGCTCCTGGAGGTCTAATGTGTTGTGTGATGTTCTCACACAAACTATGTTCATATTTGATCAGTGATTATGAGTTTTAATTGTGTTTAGGTAACTGGAGGTTTGTTAAATAGGCCTCACTTTGAAATGCTAAGTTGAAGCAGTGAATTTTAAGACTGAGGAATCCCTCAGTTTCTTGAGAGCTGTGGTTTGCATTTTAATGGCTAAAGAAAAAATTGTTGTGTTGGTGAAGTGTTTACATGAGGCTGCAGATGTGAATATGGCAAAGACTCCATGATTATTTTTATTGAGGACATCTTTTATATCATATAGATCAGTAATATTACATATGGTGTAAAATGTATGCTGTGCACATGTGTATATGTGTGCACAAGCATGGAAATATGTCTGTTTTGTTTCATAAACTATATTTTTATATGAAGGAGACCCTGGGATGGAATCTATGTTATGTTTGGTTAGTCAGTATGAAGCAGAACCAGAATTTATAATTTAGGTGGACTCCCAAAACACTTCTCAAGTTTGTCCTGGAAATTCTAATATCTTAATTGATATAAATATAGGTCATTGAAATAGATATAAACATACACAAACATTGTTAATTTTAACTCAGGAAAAGTAGTTTTATTTTGTTCTGAATATTTAAGTATTTTGCATCAGCTCTTAGTGATTGCTGGTCTATGTGTGGAGATTGTGTGTGTGTATATGTGTGTGTTTGTGTTGTTCAGTTTTGTTTGTTACTGTTTTGTTTCTGTTGCTGATGACTTAATATGTCAGGCTTTGCAGTCAGTTTATGCAAAGTAACGAACTCCTGGCTTCTTGAAACACTTTCATTAAAGAGGATCCTTTATTGTCATGATGTGGGAAGAAAACAAAGAAAAAGATACTGATTAGCTTAGAATACAATAGAATACAATAATTACTTTTGTATTTCTTTCTTATTCCACCTATTCCCTTCTTAAAGAAGAATTTCTCAGTCCCATGTTACAAAACTTCTAGTAAAGTTTCTCCTTTACTTTTTTTTTCAAAGTTTTATTGATAAACAGCAATGAGACAGTTTCAAATCAAATCAGAAGTACAGTTTCAACAAATAATACACTACATATATTCTTCTTAGTGGTTAATTGCTGTACAAGATGCAGACTTGTGATCCTATTTACAAACACCATTAGAACAAAT
>NW_004524642.1:7300681-7316317 GCF_000260255.1 Octodon degus
CAATCTTTACTAGGAATTTTCTAAAATTTCTTAAATCACAGGTTACTTCTATCTGTGACATTCACTGTTATTGCTTAAAATGCTATGTTTTATTTAGTAATGGTTCAAAAAATATTATACGTAAGCCCACAGTGAAAACATTAAAAGCTTATTAATATATACAGTAAAATATTTCTCTGTGAAAATTATTCACTCCAGAAACATGCTTGTAATCCAAAGCATTTGTATATCAAAGTGAATTTCACCACAAACAGTAAGGGAAAGTCAGATGACTCATTCCACACCCCAAACATTATTCATATAAAAAGGCTTTAACACTAATATAGTACAAAATAACAAAGAAATTCCTACGTATAAAGAAAGTAAATTAAACTGTAATTATCTTTAAAAACCTTTGTAGGTGGTGTGACTAAGACAGGACAGAAAAGGCTTATTGAGTAGGATGAATTTCGCTATCAATAATGGAATCAGTACGATCTATTGGCTTAATAGAATCTTTGTCTTCTTCTGTAACTTTAACAAGGAACCTAGCCAACAACATTTGTTTTTTCTTGTTTTTGAGACATTGGTAGAAGTTTGACATTGCATTTCTGTTGAACTCATCACTCCTAGTGCTTCAGCCCTCCTCAGGTAGTGCTTTTCCACAAAGTTTTTCACTGTCTCCTGCATCTTATGTATCTCCCTGATCTCATTTGAAGGAAAGGATTTCTCTGTCTTTTGCTCCTCCTCTTCTGTAGATTTCCTCCTCCATAACTTTTTGTTGTTGGGCGATGATTACACACAGTCCTTCAGGGTTCTGAGAGAGGAAGGGAGGGAGAGAGGAGAAATATTGTCTGGGTTGTGATCACGTGACATTTGGCATTACACACTACCAGCATTGCAAAACTGTCTTTATCAGTAGGTGTTAGAAACACTGCTCATTTCCTGGAGCACCACTAGAACAAGCTGGCCACAGTCTAATGTTTTGCAATGCATTAGCATCAAGTTACTCCTCTACTCCAGTTTTATATTCAAGCAATAATTTATATAATTTTCATGATAAATGATATACTAAAGATGTATCATTTCCTCAAATTAAAGGGATACTAGCCCTACAATAAGTTGTCTTTTATTAGCTGGATAGTTTGATCAAAAAAATGTCATAAAGTCTTACTCAAGCTTCTTTTTAAGATCTTTTTTTTACATTTATTGCCAATTTTTTAATGTGGATGCTAAGGCAGCTCAATGATGCAACAGCAGACTTTTCAGCAAATGTCACTGGTACAAGAATGCCTGCTTAGGCAGACACAGGGGACCCAGGGGTTTGATCCCCAGGCCTGGCATGCCACCCCTGCCCCCAGGACATGCTAAGACCACAGTTGAGAAGGCAAGTCGTGGCGCACACCTGTAATCCTAGCTCTTGGGAGGCTGTAAACAGAAGAATCACTATGATTCTGATCTATACAGTGAGACCTTGTACTAAGTACAAAAGAAAAAGAAAGTCCTATACATAAGAACAAAAATTAAAATTGTCTTGCTACAAAATATAGACTCGAATTTTCATGTCCTTGGTTTATACAATGGAGTCTCAAATATAATCAATACTAAAGCACAAGCAATCACAGAAAAAGTGTATAAATCAAACTTCTTTAAAATTAGAAAAAAATTAGAGACTTTGGTATTTTAAAACATACTATCAAGGAAGGGAAAAGACAGCCTACAGAACTGGAGAAAATATTTTCAAATTATAATATTATTTTTTCTTAAAAATCTCACTGAAATTTCAGAACAAGAAAAGCGAATTTCAACTGTATGTTTCAGCTTCTTCAACGTAGTATGGCTAGGAAATATTAAGGTCAATATCTAATTTCAGAGTTCTATTCAACAGAAAAATATCTAAATTAGTTTAAAAGAGAAATCTTGTCAGAATGTCAGGTGTTAATTTGTCCATAGATCGTGCCAATGTTTAAGTCCTTACAGGAATCACGAGGACTTTTGGGGCTACAATGCAAGTACTCAAGTATATGAATAAAGTGAAAATTGCAGAAGTTTTTTGCTTTTCATATTATATTCCATGGAGTCTAATTTTATTTTAGGGAATGGACAATTTCAAAAATCTAGTGGATTTGGTGTAGAACTATGACATGAAGGTTCTGGTGATAGCACTTAGGTAATATTTACTGGCTATTACGAGATTGTAGTACTCAGAAACAGAACAGTGCTAGAGATGTCTTTCTCTGGGGGATATACTTTATTAATGTGAGCATTCATTTGTATTGTTATGCAAGCATAAATGCTTCCAGAACTCCAGACTAGATGAGAATAACAGAGACTGACCACCAGACACTGAGGGCCTTTCAAAGATGTGCTTTCTCAAACCAATTTTGAGGCCGGGGAGATGGCTCAGTGGAATAAGCGCTTCCCTGGCAAGTGCAAAGGCCTAAGTTCAATCCCCTGTTCTGAGAAAAAAAAAAAAAGACTCATGTTTCTACCTTTTTTAACTTACTTGTTGACAGACCAAAGAACAAAGGGAATCTTCCCTAGTAAAGAGAGTATACTCTGATCACTGTATCCTATAATATTGTCTGAAACTAGAAATCGAGGCACAGAAGAATAGTAGAACAAGTAGCACCCTAGTTTACAAAAACACTTTTGGAAATGTTTCTGTGCATAGTTTTCTTTTTCTCTATAAGATTTTATACTCACCCAAAAAATCATATACAAGTACAGAAAATGTGTGCACACACTAAAGACAGAAGAATCCAGCTGAAGGCCTGGATCCTAATTTCTTACAGGAGTCCAGCTGAGGACCTAGAACCCATGACAATGCCTCCCACAAGCCCAACTGGAGCCCTAGAGCCCAGAGCAAGATCTCATGCAGGTCTGCTTCTTGGACCTGCACTGGGAAGACCCAAAATTCAATAGTGGATGCTAGAATGCCTGCCCCTGCGGGATGAAGGACCTGTGCTTGCAGGCTGAGGGATCTGACCTGGAGCCAGGAAGCAATGTTCAAGGTAAGAACCAGAGCTCTGCTGAAAGGAAACACAGCTATCGTCAGTGACAGTGAGGGCCATGATCACATAGTGTTTAATACTGTGCATTATGCATAGTTTTTAAAAATAAATTCAATCTGCATTGGTTCAGGTTATTCACAAGGCAGCAGGCTTTACCACTGAAGTGGCATAAAATAGGAAGTCATAGTCTGAAGTTTTAAAACTGGTTATCCTCTTTGTATTTGATAATTCTTTGATTGGATTATAACATTGAATTTATGGTCTTATCAAATTCAGAAAAAGAAGGAAGGAAGGGAATTAAAGAAGAGACAGGGAAGAAGGGAGAGAGGGAGGGAAAAAAGAATGAAAGAAAGCAGGAGCGAGGTAGTAGAGGCACATAGGAAGGAAGGAAAAAACTAGAAATGAATAAGCAAAACCTATAAACAATCCACAACACACCTGAAGGTTGTCTGTTTGCAGAAAACACAATGCATAGATTCTGCTCTAGTTTGTGTCTTCTGCTTTAACTAGGAGAATAGCATAAAGAATACAGTTACACAGTCATCTGGCTATTTAAAGATGAATATGATAAGAGATGCATTGTTTTCTGGCTCAATAGAATGTTACAAATTGAGTAGTGTGTACTAATAGTGTAGAAAAGCAGCAACATTCATTAAAAGCTATGTTCCTGAGTGTGTCATGTACTTGAAATATAATATATCATCATCCTTGGTAGTATTATTTAAATTGGCGTTATATATATCCAAAAGGCTCGTTTTTGACACTGTAAGAGAAACGAGTAATGCCCTCATTGCTGTTATACGGTATTGATCCGCCATTTGATTTAGGAAGAAAGAAGACAAATACGTTAAAGAGAGACAAACGAGGAATGCGCCAGGCCAACTTCTGAATCATCTAAAAGGAAAGCTAGTGCAACTGGTACTCATTTTATGGGAAATATGATAGATTTGATTATATAATTTCTGCCTCCTTTTAGACTTTCTGCACCCCATTAATTGTCTCTTCCTTTCTCTTTACTACTTTTTGCCATGATATTTGGCAGTTCTTGTACTTTTTGAATCTTTTAAGGATGTTACTATCAATCTTTTTCCTAAATTTAAATGGCATAACTATGATGAAGAACCCATATTTTCATATTAGAAAATTATACTTGAAAGGTAATATGAGGGAAAAATTAAGCATTCACACACATATGTCATTTTAACTTTAACATTTTTCTTAACATTGCATAATTGAAGCCTATCACTATCATTTGTTGCATACTCTTAAAAATAGAACATTGATTGTTTTAAATGGATTTTTCTTTATCTTGGAGGCTTTGTGCAATAAATTATTTGAGGCAGTGTTAATTTTGACTGGAATTGTAAATCATAATTCTATAAATCATATACATTTTACAACTCTTACTTTAAAGTTTAGAATCCAGGCATAATGTTCCAGATTCTTGAACAAACAACAATGCACAGAGCAAACACACACACACACACACACACACACACACACACTCACTCTTACAACTGTGTATACATCAAATAAAACTTTAAAATTTGAAGTATACTGTAGTTGAAATATATAGATAATTTTATGCAAAATACATTTTTGTTTAAAATTTAATGTAACATTTAGCTTGAGTGTGTCTTGAGATTTGCTTAGTATAATCTTTTGCATTATCTCACTAAACTAAGCTTAATGTTTTTAATGAGAAACAAGTATGTATATATACATTATACATTTGTTAAAATAAATACAGTATTGGGATATATTTTTAAGAAACTCCATGCAGTATAATTATATATTGGATGAGGCCATGGATACAGCTTAGCAGCACAGCACTTGTTTGGCAAGTGTAAGGTTGTGGACTCAATTCCTGGTACAAATAGCAAATCATATATTTGTAAGGGTATAAAACACTAGTCCTCAAAAATTATTGTATGTACATGAATTGCTTGAGTGTTGATATATGTGGAGTGAAGCCTGAGAATATGAAATCTCACAATGACCTCCAGGTTACATATTAGTATGTTCCACAAACTGTGTTTTGAGCAGCTGGAATGTGGAACACAGGCTGCAGTGTGGAAGATTAAGCAATTAGTTGCTTTGAAGCACCATGAATCATTTTCCCTTCAGGTACTGTGACGTAAGGATGAAAAGGAGCCCTAACACCTTGTCCTCTCTTCTGGACTTCCACTTAGAAGGACCTAGATGAAATATCCTCTGATGAATGAGAATCCTACATGTACGGTGATGTCTTACTTCTGTCTGGCTCTAATTATGTTGCTTTTGTCATTGAGAAAGAAAGGGTTAATCTGATGCTGGAGTTTGAACTTGGGAATGGAATAGCACAATTACAATTGCTGAAAAGCAAGGAGACAGACTTAAACTTCAACTAACTATATGTAAGCAAGCAAAAACGTGGAGAGTCATGGTAGTGATTCCAGCCAAATTAGAAATAGAGTTTAACAGTTACTGTCAACAGCACTATGATTGACAGGGAATGGGGGAAGTTTGCTTTGACAGGATAGGCTTTGGAAGTGTGTGTTTATGATGTATACAATAGTAATTATTCCATCACCGCACATTATTTTAACAGGCATCCTAAATGTGAATTTATAGGTACTTAATACGCAGGGAGTTGCATTACCTGCTTTGTCATTTAATTTCCTGAGGAATAAACCAAATACGCAGTCAGCATCATACACGGTTCCTGATAAGAATGCTACAAATTTAGCTCTGCGATTTTAAACAAAAGGATAATATGTCCTTTATACTTTATTTAATTATAGTAATTTCTTTTCACTTCTTGAGTACTCAAAATAATCTAGATATACTTGTTCTTTTTTTGCTAAAATTAATGAACCTGAACAATGAATTTAAAAATGTAGAAAAACAGTGCTTCCTAATTACTACTGTAAACAATGTATTTCTTTCATTATTATTAGATTTTCAAAATTCTATCAATTATTTAATCAAGGACTTGAAATTAAAGAAGAATATCTCATTGAGAGTAGTTTTTTCACTTTTTATTGGTACGTGCAATTAGTACATAATGTTTACATGCTTCATGGGAACTTGGTACATGCGCATAACACGTGTTCATTATTTTTCCTTCCACATCCTTTTCCAGCCTTCCCTACCCTTCTCTCCAGTTCTTGCTTCCCTTTATATTTCAGGAAGAGCTATGGGCTTACTTCCCATTAGTTATCTTTTTTTTTTTAACACTTTATTTAGATTTTGTTGTTCTCTTGACACGAACCATCCCTTATTTATGCTTCTGTGTCTGGTCTATTTCACTTAACAGTGTGGTCTTAAGGAGCATCTATATCCCAACAAATAACTCATGCAAGTTCTACATTTTCTCTATCCATTCATCTGTTGGTGGACATGTAGACTGGTTCCAAAATTTAGCTCTTTTGAATTGTCCTGTTATAAACATTGGTACACATATGTTGATGTAATATATGAACTTTAGTTTTTAGTTTGCAAAAAGCCTAGAAGGAGGGTGGAATTAGATTTCTATTTTTAATTATTTGGGCATATTTATACTGGCTTCTGTAATGGTTGTACCATGTTCTATCATTCCAACCAACAATGTGACATGTTCCTTCATCCCCAGGCTGGCCAACATTTATTACTTTCTGGTTTCTTGATGAAAGCCATTCTTGCTGGGGTGAAATGGAATCTCACTGTTTTTTAGTTTCAGTTTCCAGTGACTATATATTCTTAAAACCTCGTGGGTCCTAAGAAATCATTGCAAAAGCTTCCTTTCTCCGACTTTCGATTTCAAAACTTGAAAGGAATAAAATAAATAGGGGCGTGGGGAATCGGTCATCTAAGTGCCTGCCTGGCAACCACAAGGACACGGGTTCAATCCCCAGAATTTGTGACATGTGGACTCCATGCCAAGCCAGCTACATAAACCAGGCATAATTGTGCACACCTGTAATCCCAGGGAAGGGGAGACTGAGAAAGGATGATCACTATGAGTCCAACAGGAAGATCACTGAGTCCAAGCTGTGTAGTTCGAACCTGCACCAAATAGATACATAAATAATCTAAATAGAAAAAAAAATTTCCTTTGTAATGGCACAAACAGTCTCATTTTCACATTGTCCTAACTTTTCAGTTATTAAAGAGATATTGGTAAAAGTATTATAAAATGTTTGACACAGTAATACATTCTACATTCTCAGGACCTGCTGTCTCAAAATATTTATCAATTTGTGTTTTCTTAGAGTTTTCAGTTTCACAAAGATTTCAGAAGTATGGGCCGTGGAGATGGCTCAGTAGAATAAGCGCTTCCCTGGTAAGTGCAAGGGCCTGAGTTCAACCCCTGGTTCCACAGGGAAAAAAAATCAGAAGTATATGTAATAGTCATAATTATATATAAAGCAATTAACAATTAGCAGTATATATATTAAGTGAGACTATGAGGAATGTCCTTAAGAAATTTTGTCATAGTTTGAAAATCATAGATTCATTTACACAAATCTAGGGGGTATAGCACATCTAATCAATACTTCATATATCATTGTATAAATGAACTACCATTGACTCAAATGCCATGTTTCCTATCATTTTTAAATAAAAGTGCATCTAGTTATGGTTACACACACTGTACAATGGATGTGAATAGCAGTAGAATTGAGCCCCATTCTGTTGAATATAAAGAAAGCATCTTCAATTATCATTCATCTGAGACACAAAGAGAGTATGTACATGACTAGCTCTAAGTTAGAATGGGACAAGAATTGTTTCATGGAAAGTATTTAAGAGATTGTGTGGCAAGGTGGACATAGCTTAGAAAAGACTAGTTGAAAGTCAGTGTGGTAGGGACTGGAGGTTTGCCTAGTAAACTGAAAGCCTTAGGTTCGGTCCTCGGTACAAAACCGAAAATAAATCTCCCCTGAAAGTCAGAATGGTTACAGCCAAGTTTACAAACATGAAATAATATAAAATGTGGAGTAGCTGACAAGAAATTGACTCCCTTAGGCTTTCATGACCTTCGTAAGAGAGCAGTACATTACATTAGGCTGAACAGAGGATCACTAAAAGAAGGATATAAGCCTAGAAATTGTGAAACAACTGGATTGTGTGGTAGTAAAAACCAAGCTAAAAAATGAACAGTGTTACCAGCAGGATGTGGTATATGTCCAAGAATATATAGTATCTTGTTCTCAATTAGATTCTAGATAAGAACTCAAATATTCTTGTATTGATATTGTCTTCAACTGTATGAGGACTAAAAATGGCATAAATATTTCTCCAATTTTTTTCCAAAGAGAGGCGCTTTAAAGAGGACTAACCATAATGGATAACTATTTCAAGAAAACATACTAAGCATTTTCTGAAGGAATGCAACTACATGGTTGTACCATCTCAAGATTCTTGGAATTGTTTATAAATCAGAGCAATTGTTTTCTTCCTTTATTTATATTTGTGTGTATGAATTATTTCAGATGTCTTCTGGTATAGGAGTTAACGTTCATTCATTGGTGGATTTAGTCTATGACTCAGTATTAGAGCATTGAAAATTTCTATTTTCTTTTTTTAAAGAACACAAAATAGTAAAAAAGAAAGCAATAGAAACAATACAACATTTAATTAAACAAATAATAAGAATTCAACAATTGTTGTACTGTATGAGGTTATCTTAAATTAGTTGTTTAGGTTACCAGATATAAATCTGAAAGTGGTTAAGAAAAACAGAACTGGGGCCAAGGAGATGGCTCAGTGGAATAAACACTTCCCTGGCAAGCAAGCACAAGGGCCTGAGTTCAATCTCCAATTCTGCCAAAAAAAAAAAAATAAATAAAAAATAAAAATAAATAAATAAATACATACATACATAAAAAGAAAAGAAAGAAAAACAGAACAAAACAATAAAATGAAAGTTATAAGAAGATTAAAAAGAAAATAAATAAAAATAAGCATTATTTTAAGTGTTAACTGTTCCTTTCAATAGACCAGCATAAATCAGCAGTGCAATTATTCAAATTATCCTATATATACATAAATATATCTTTTACTATTCTTTCCTTCATCCTTTTCTACACCCCAGTTTTTGTTTCCATTGAGCAAAATCTATCTTGTTATAGTATCTACTGTTCCTTTTAGATTTTAGTGACTCTTTCAGGTTCTTATACTAGTGAGACAACATGATGCTTGCACATGCAAGTCTGATTAATTTCACTTACTGATGTAGTCTCTAGTTGCACTCATCTGCCTATGAAAGACTCAAATTTATCTATTTTACAGCTGAGTAATATTCCGTTGTGCAAAAATGCTACAGCATTTTCATCCATTCCTTAGTGATGGGCAATTGGGTTGTTTCCAAGAGCTAGCTATGCCAAGTTGTGCTGCTATCAGGATGGATGCACATATATCTTTGTGATACGATGTTTTCAGATCTTCAGGAAAAATGCCTAGTAGGCTTGAATGGGACCTCCATGCCTAGCTTTCTGAGAATTCTCCATACTGATTTCCATAACGGTTATACCAGCCTGCACTCCTACCAGCAGTGGAGAAGAGTTCTTTTTTCCCCACAGCCCCTCCAGCATTTGTTATTGGTTGACATCCTGGTGATATCCATTCTTTCTGGCAGAAGAAGATATCTCATCATTATTTTAATTTGGATGCATCACTTGAATGACAAATGGTGATGAAAAGTTTTTTATATATTTGTCATTTGTATTTCTTCATCTGAGAAGTGTGTATTCATCTCAGATGCCATTTTTGTATTGGGTCTCTGAATTTTTGGGGGGCTGATATTTTTAAATTCTTTATACTTTCTAGATATCCCTTTGTCAGGAGGATGGTCCAATATAATTTTTCCCAATTCTGGGGTTTTATTTTTACTCTGTTGCTATTTTCTTTTGATGTGCAGAAACTTTGCAAAAAAAGATGAGATTGCAGTTGTTAATTATTTGAAGTATTTCCTGTGAAGTTTGAGTTTGAGTTCATAAACTACCTACCTCTACGTCTTTATGATTTCTACCTACTTTCTCCTTCAGAAGATTTAGGGTTTTGCTGTTTTATACTTAAATCTTTGAACCATTTTGATTGTACTTTTGTGCATGGTGATAGGCGTGGGTCTATCTTTAGCATTTGGCATGTGTTGGTGAGAGAGGTGGAAGCAGCTCAGAGGAGCTCTGGCAAGGGTGGTGGGGAGCCACGCTCAATCGTTCCCTGCAGCTGTCTTCCCGGTACCTGGTTTCTGCAATGGGTCGCCTCAGCTCAGGTGAGCTCAGGCCCAGCAGGTGGGGCAATGTTCTCTATTAGTTTCAATTGGCTAAACTTTTCATGCACCTACTCTCAAAAACCTGATTCGAATTGCAATTCTACAAGGACAGTTTTCAGTGAATCCTCTTGTTCTTACCAATTTAGGAAGTGACCTTCAGACAATAGGACTTGTCGTCATGATGAAGCATCTAATTGCTTGACTTTAAAAGACTCTGATAATTACAAAGTCCTCTAAAATGTCATTTGATGGTTAAGCTGATGAATATAACAATATAGTTTTTTTTTTCCTGGTAAATACTTTGGTCAATGAGGCAACAATGTAAAGTATGTGAGTACATTGGAGAGAGAAGAAGCAGTGAAGGTTTACACAACCATTCAACACTTAAGTTTCAGGATTTAGGGATCATATATGGATTTCTTTTTTGTTCAAAGAAAATTGGGCCTATGAAGAAAATACATGCAGAGCAATTCTATTCATAAACTGCAAATATTATAGAAGGGATGTGGTGACCAATAGAGTTGGAGCACACTCTAATTCCACTTGACATTTCACTACAGCTAGTACACTGTGGTGTAGAAGAGAAGACGATGGGTAGTGACGGTGGTGATTGTGGTGATGGTGATGATGGAGATGATAGGTCCTTTAATGAAAATTAAGAAAAATATAACAGAAGGTAATAAACAGAAGAGTCCACTGCATTATACCTACAGAGTAACAGACTTCTTGTGTTCACCTATCAGTTACACAATCCTGGTTTTTATCCTCTCTAGAGAGATGGACACTTTGTTCATGTGCTGAGGAAATCAGGTTTCCGCAGACCCTTGACCACAGCAAATTTCCAAAATAATGAATACTTGGGCCCGGAGGATGGCTCAATAGAATAAATGCTTCCCTGGCAAGCACAAGGGCCTGAGTTCAATCCCCAGTTCAAAAAAAACAAACAAACAAAAACAAAAACAAAAAACTACCATTGAAGGCTTCTTCTGGTTGGCATCCTGCTAACCTAACATAGGAAGCAAGCTCTGTGTATCAGTACATTGGCTTAAATTCCTTTATGAAATTCAGGGACTTAACTATGAGAAATAGTGTTGGTCTGAGATGAGAGTTGTACAATATAGAATAAGAAATGCTATAATTTATTTATTGATTGATTTAATTTATGTATTTTGTACAGGGTATCCCTAAGCAGCTCAGATTCACAGTGATCCTTCTGTTTTCAGCCTCCCCAGTGCTGGAAATACAGGCATGAGCCAACACACCTGGTCTCTTTGGCCAGCTCAGTGGCCTCTGGAGTAGAGCAATGCATGTGGTACTGGTGATCGAACCCCGGTTATCATTTATTTATGAGTAATGTTTTGTGTCATTAGAAATGATACTTGAATCACATTAAGAATTAGAATTTTGGAAACTATCAAATGAGATATTTAGAATAGAGTAACAACTGATGATTGACTTTGGAAAATTCAATGAATACAAAACTCTACAATAAATGATAGAGTAAATAGAAATGTGCAAGGTTCTATTAAAGAATCTAAGTGACAGTTTTGTACCATGAAAAGAAAATAATATTTGATATTTTAAAAAGTGTGTATTTGTGCAAATGTATGTATATTCACACACTTTTATGTCTTTTAGGGCTGCATTTTAAATAATGAGAAAATTTAAAGTATAAAAAGTTAATTCCCTTAATATGTCATATATAAATTTATTTACAAGTCAAACCACCAATAATGGTTTTAAGTATGCCAAGGAATGATGACATGTGAAAGGTTTTTGTTTACAAATGACTTTAAATTGAAAAAGTAAAGAGGACGGCTGGGGATATAGTTCAGTGGCACCAGAGCTTGCCTGGCAAGCAGAAGCACCTGAGATCAATTTCTGGTACTGAAGGGGAAAAAAAAAAAAAGTGAAGAGAAGTAATTGTTGAGATGTGTTTGCTTCAATTGCTAATTTAAAATTTTCAAGTTAAAATTTTTGTTGCATCAAACATCATAAGCATCAATTGTTGGGTGAAAATTTAGCAGAAAATATTTGCTTTCCTTTTCAACAATGTAGATCAATTAGAATAGAAAAATCTATTTTCTTTTGAATACATGTCTTTGAGAAACTGTTATTTATGATTTTTGCTATCTGAAAAGTAGTTTTTCAGAGAAAAATGTATGTTATGATTTTGATCCAAAACAGACTCCGAAATCTCAGTGTATGCAGTTGGATTGGGTCTGAAAAGCACAGTCACTGTGGCTTGACATCGAAGGTTCCCACTCCCATCTCCATCTCCTCCTTGTTCTCTGTGGTTCCTGCAAGTTTGGTGTCAACAATTGCCACTACAGATCTTTCCACCATACACCTTATGCTTTGAGTCTGCCAACCACGGAACAACCCACTGAAAATTTGAGCCAAACTAAACCTCTCCCACTTTAAATTCCAAGCAATGGGCATTTTGTACCAGCAACTACTACAGTAGAGCATTAAACATTGTACAAACAATGGAAACAATCAACCTATTGAATCCAAGTGACATAACATGTTTTATCCTTTTATAGTCCTAAATTTAGCAGGGGATGCTGAGCAAACACTGGACACCATATTGTTCACCATTGCATAATAGTTCCAACAAACACATTCAGCTTGTCACATGGCTACTTTTTGGTTTTTCTGTAAGGACATTCAGAATGTCTTTTTTTATCAGATTTCATGTACTCAAAGAGCATTATAAAGTCTTAACTACAAAACTTATTCAACCTACGTAATTAGACGTTTGTTCCCTTTGATAAATTCTTATCCTTTTCTTCCAAAGTTTCTGATGATGAACATTTTTCTTTCGATTCCACATGTAAGTGACACTGAACAGTACTGGAGTTTTGTGCCTAATTTATTTCACTGAACATATTGCTATTCATATTAATATTTCTTCTTGTAAACTACACGATTTGAATACTTTTCAATGCTGAATAATATTCCATTGTATAATTATGTAATAGTACATGTTTTTAAACGTGAATTAGGAATTATGATGATTTCATATGTAATTCTATAGCAAAATTGTGAATGACAGTGTCTCACTAAGAATTGATTTTCTTTTCTTTGAATATTAGCACAAAAGTGTGATTATTGGACCATACAGTAGATTTTTCTTTAATTTTGGAGGAATATTTGTAATATTTTACATAATCTTCCAAAGTAGTTATAATAATAATTTATATAAATATTTTTACCACATTCTCTCCAAATAATTCACTATCTTTCCAGTATACACATTTCAATGTGTCTTGGGTAATACATCACTGAGGTCTGAAATTATATTTCCTTGATTAATGACATGGGTCTTTTTTTAACATACCTGTTCATCATTTGTATATCTTCTGAGAAAAATGTGCTGATAATTTTTCTTATATTTAAGTTTTTTGTTTTCTTGTAACTTAGTTTCTTCTCATTTTTATTTTTGCATATTAATCTGCCACCAAATGTATGGTCTCCAAATATCTTTGGGAAACTGTAGGTTATTTTTTCACTCTATCAGTTATTTTGCTGTGTGGAAGTTTTTTTCTCATTTGATTGAATAACTTTTGTCTGTTTTTCTTTTATTACTTGAGCTTTTGGGCAACATGCCAAAAAATGACCAGAACATCTCCAGAAACTTTTTCCCTATTAATTTCTAGCATGTGGTTTGTTCCATTTCACTTTTATTTATTTCTTTAAAGAGGCTACAAAGCAGTATTAAAACAGAAAAGAATGTCAAATGATCCTGAATTTCACTAAGCAAAAGAATGTAAGTTTGGCAGTACTTGTTGTACTGCATAGTGTTGTCTTCAAGTTAGTTGCTCAGATTACCAGATATGTGCATGAAAAATTGGATGAAAAAGATAAGAACAAAGTTACATGAAATTAAGAAGAAAAAAATTGAAAACAGAAGACAAAAAAAAAATTAGGCATTTGAAAACAAGCATTGGAGCCAAGGACATGGCTCAGTGGAATAAGCGCTTACCTGGCAAGCGCTAAGGGCCTGAGTTCAATCACCAGTTTTGCAAAAAAAATAAAATAAAATAAAAACTAAAAAAAAAATTTAAAAAACAAGCATTAACTGCTCCTTTTCACAGACCAACAGAAATCATGAGTAAAATTTTCCAAAGCATCCTGCTTGCATAAAAGGTATATCTCTTTCCCCACTCTCTCTCCTGACCTCCTTACCTCGTTAATTCCTTTCTTTTGAACAGATCCCTTCTCCTTTCACAGAATCTACTGCACCTTTCAGATTTCATTTAGTCTTTCAGGTTCTTACACTAGGAGGAAACAATACCATACTTGCACATGTGGGTCTGATTTATTTTATTTAAGGGTATGGGCTCTACTTTCATTTATTTACTTATTAATGCTTAGATTTATCATTTTTATAGCGGAATAACACTCTATTGTGTAAAATCCACATCTTTATGCATTCTTCTGTTGATGGGCATTTGTGTTGTTTCCAATATTTAGCTATGACAAATTGTGCTCCTGTAAACATGAGTGCACATAAATTGCAATTGTATGATGTTTTCAGTTCTTGTAGAAAAACACCCACGCAAGGAGCATCTGAGTTGATTGGGACATCCAATCCTAGCATTTTGAGGAATCTACACACTGATTTCCATCGTAATTGTAAGTCTGCACTCCCACCAAGAGTGGAGAAATTCCTCTACAGCCCACATAGGATTTGTTTTTGGTTGATTCCTTGATGGTAGTCATTCTTTCTGGTATCAAATGGAAATTCTGTATTGTTTTTATTTGTGTTTCTCAAATGAGTAATGATGCACAATATTTTTATTTGTTCATCTGAGAAGTGTTTATTTTCATTTCATATGCCCATTTTTCGACTGATTCTTTGAATTTGAGGGGCCTGAATTTTTTTTTTTGTTGTTGTTTTTGTTTTTATGTGTTTGATTGTTATGGGGTATCTCTACACAGCTTGGACTCATAGCGATCCTCTTGTTTTCAGCCTCTCCAGCACAGGGATTACAGGCATGCTCCATCACACCAGGTTTCGGTGGCTGGCTCAGCCCGGGGCCCATAAGTACAACATTTGGGATTGGACCAGGTCATTGTGCTTGCCCTTTAGGTGCTTAGACTGCTGAGGCTCTCTCCCTGTCCCAGACTAAAGTATGCTTTGTTGGCATGTTTTCTGTTTGTTTGTTTTCTTTCTTGATTGCTTTTTCCAAGCACTTTGCGATTACCATCATACTTTCTTTTGGCCTGTAAGATTTCTCCTGAGAAACTCATTAGTAGCTGTCTTAGTTACTCTTCTCTCATTGCTGGGACAAATACCCGACACTCAAAATGAAGGAAGGAAAGGTTTATTTAGCTCACAGTTACTGGAGGTTTCAGTCCATACTCAGCTGGGTCCAACGCAGAGCAGCACAGAGCAAA
>NW_004524642.1:7316622-7318909 GCF_000260255.1 Octodon degus
TATTTATTATTTGTGTTTTTTCTCTTGCTATATCAATAATCCTACCTTTCTCATAGGATTTTGGACAGTTTGGTTATAATTTGTCTTGGTGAAAATTTGTTTGCATTTAATCTTATTGATGACTTTTGACTTTCTTGTACCTGGATATTTAGGTATTTGCCAAGATTTGAAGATTTTTATTATTATTTTTTGGAATAGGTGCTCTGACAATTTTTTATCCTTTGCTGTATGAACTTTTATAGTTCATTTTTTTCTTTCATTTTAAACTGCTTTATAGGACATCTCTAATCTTTCCTAATTTGTTATTCTGACCTTGTTCAAGTAGTTTCCAAATTCCATAAATGTGGGAAAATATGCAAGGGTTGTACAAATTATAGACTCATTGTAATAATATATTTTAAAACTAGAATGCTCAGTTTATTGCAGAAGTACCATTTTATTCTTCACCTGATTTGTAAAGCATGAAAAATTTTAATGAAATATGTAACATTTATCTGGAAAGTTTCCTTATTTTCTAGAGACTTGTATTAATATCAGAAAAGTGTGTTTTCTTTCTAATGCATGCCATCTCATTATGTATGGGTTTTGATGGTTTAAATATTTCTGAATCTTAGTTAAATTGGTAAAAATTTAAAATTGTTTTTGCTTCCCTCACCACCTATTTCCCGAACATTTCTAAATTCTTCAGCTCTAGTTTTATGTCCTCCAGAAGCCATCTCTGGTGAGTTGTAATGTCACCATATTTGTTATTTGAAAACCTAAAAGATACACTACAAATATCCATGCCCTTTATCCAATTGTGTTACTATTATTCTAAGTCTTTTTCTTGTCCAACTCTAAGCTCCATGATTCCTAAAAAGAGGTCTTTAATCTCTTGTTTTCATCTTTTACTCTTATAATACTGGTGCTCCATCTCCAAGTAGAGGATAAAATTATGATTAAATTCTGGTATATTTTAGAATATAAATAGCATGTACCTACTTTTTGCAAGAAAGTATAAATTAGAATTAAAACAGAAAAATTATAAGTGATACAGAATTTCATGTAACAGAGTAGCTCATTGTATTTGTTTTAATACATAGTGTTATCATCCAAACAAATATTCATCTTACCAGATATATAATGTGAAGTTGGAAGAAAAAAAAAAAGAAAAAAATGAATAAGAAATTAAGAAAACAAAACGGATATTAAATTAAAAAAAGAGACAAAAACATATTAAAGCATTAACTGCTTCTTTCCATTGACCAGCAGAAATGCACAGTACAGTTGTCCAAATCATCCTGCTTACATTCACAGATAAATCTCTTTCCTCGACTCTGTCTCCAGTCCTTCTTCTCAACTCAATAACTCTTTCCATTTGAATAAGTTCATTTCCTTCTCTCAATATCTTTTGTAGCCTACAAATTCAATTTTTCTCCTTCAGGTTCTCACACTAAGGAGACAATATAATGTTTGCACATGTGGGTCTGATTGATTTCACTGCAGAGTATTTTCTTTAGTTGCATCCATTTACCAACAAAACATTCAAAGTTGTCCTGTTTTATAGCTCAATAATAATCCATTGTGTAAAAACACTACATTTTCCTTATCCATTCTTCAGCTGATGAGAGTCTTTTTCTGTAATATTTGTTACTTTTTTCTAAAATTCTTTTAAGCCCTATTTCTATCTCATTTTCTCTTAATTTTTTGATATAAAAGTTGATATCAGATGGTACATTGAGAAATGATAAGTTTTGAAACAATTGTCACTGCCATGCACTATACATTGCTTGGATATTAAATTCTTCAAAAGTGACTTGAAAAATCTTATTAGGGCTGGGCATGCAGCTCAGTGCCACAGCACCTGCCTGGCAAGTACAAGATCCCAAGTTTCATTCCCATTACCAAAAAATAGAATCATTTATATAGAATATAATTATTTTGGAAATAAAAGATAAGTTATTTTTTTGACATTGAGCAAGTCTTTTCAAAGTCAGCAAGTGATCAAAAACATTCATAATTTAATATATATCTGTTTTATTTTTACCTCTTTTTAACCTCCTTCCACTGTTTGTTTTTAGAGAATTAGATGGTGATATTTGTATGTTGGTTTGGCAGCTTTTATTTACGAACTCTGTGTCTTGTGTTATACTTCTGCTATCTTTGCATTGTATTTAACGAGCTTTGGTAGCAAACAGGTAGATTTGACAGGAGTTAGAAATGATTTTTATAAATTTAGCACTTAAGGGGCTGGAGAGATGGCTCAGTGGTCTAGAGCACCTACTTGGAACAAGCTTAGCAAAGGCAT
>NW_004524642.1:7319614-7321870 GCF_000260255.1 Octodon degus
ACTAACTTACTGCCATGTACAACAGGACACAACAGTAGTTTTTCATAAACTGTTTAGGAAAAAAGCCAAAACCTGGATATAAGTCAATTTGTAGAGATGTTAAAATTTACATGTCACAATTTCAGATTACTATAAAATAGATTATTTTATCTATTTTTAAACAGCAAATACCATACACTGGATGCTCCATATAAAATATATGTTTTATCTTAGTGCCTCCTCATTTTCCAAATAAAGCAAATACTACGTCATGCCTTTTTCAATTTCACAGTAATTTAGATAGAAGCGATCTTACTAGAGTTGGACGAGGAAATTAGAAACTAAGACAAAATCACAATTAGAAAGGAAGCGCATGCCTTCCATTAATGTAAGAAAGCTTATACCACCAGTTCTAAGACACAGCGTGGAATCACTTCAATAATTTTCAAGAGCAATGTCTGTTCTTGACCACATTTCAGTCCGGAATCTCTAAGAACTTTGCAAGTATGTCTTTATTTTGACTACCCTTACTTTGACCCAACCACCCCAGTATTAGAAAAGATCCCTACTATATCATCCTTCTGTTTGTGATACTTGATTATCGAGGTTAATGGATCAAACACCTTGTCCACCACTTTTCATGGGTTAGTGCTCTGCCTATCACTGTAATATCTCCTCTAACTAGCCTTCTACCTACTGAACCCTTCACTCTGATATATATATATCAGATTTTTCATATTCTCCACAGAACCTAAGATTCTTTCCTATTTTAAGAGCTATTGTACTAGTTTTGATGATATCTCTATCATCATTTGTATTACATGTCATAAGTTGGGCCTAACACTAAATTTATGCTGTTATTATGGATATTTTTGTCTGCAAGAACAATCTCAAGTATGTACTGCAGTTTAAGAATTGTGTTTCTTAGGGCTGGCCAGATAGCTTAGTGGATTAAAGCAAGTGCAAGCAAGTGCAGGGGCTGGGGATTTGATCCCTAGGCCTGCCAAGCCAGCCCCACCTCCGGGGCATGCAGAGATGGCAGTTGAGACTGGGCATGGTAGCGCGCACCTATAATCCCAACTCTTGGGAGACTAATGAGATAATCACTATGAGTCTGATCTAGTAGTGAGACCCTGAGCACCCTTTAGACCCTTCCCTAAAACACAGAAAAAAAAAAATATAAAAAACAATCATGTTTCTTGTTCAAGGAAATCCAGCGAGATCTAGTGACCAGTTTCACTGCAGGTATATGTACTCTGGAGTGTCATTATTTAGATCTAAAATGTCTCGCAAAAGTCTCACGTGTTTGTAGGTGGGCACTGCTCAGGAGGTGCGCGCAACTGGGGTTGTAAAATGCAATAATGCATTCTTGCCCCAGTCGCTCTTTTCTCTCTCCTTACTGGCTCCTCTAGAGGGCATATTTGATTTCTGCAACAACATCTCACCATCCCATTTCTGCCTGGAAACCAGTCACCTGCAGACTAAACGTGCTTAAACCCCGAGCCAGAATATGTTGCACACTTTACATTCATGTTCTGGGTATTTGACTCCAGTAAGAAGAAAGTGGCTAATACAGAAATTTAGTAACAAGAGTGGGATTGTTGCTTGCCTAACATGACAGTGTGGCTTACAGCCATTCAAACTGATTTATGAGAAAAAAAAAAATTGGAGAAGTCTAGACATTTGGGTAGGAGAAGACTTAGACTTTCCTAAGAAGGGATCGATTCTAAGTGAGTCATTCTGAGTGGACTTCAGGAGACTGGAAAGCTATTAAGAATATGGACAGGGGGGTCAGACTCAGGACTATGTGTAAAGACTCCACTGACAGCTGGACTAGCAGTCATGTGTTTTACATTGTCTTTGAAACTTTTTCTATATTTTCCCATGTCCCGAGACGTTGAAGAACACCAAGATTAAGGGTGGTGAAATAATTAATCTGACAGAGGTAATTGTAAAGCAAAACAATTTTTAAGTTGTGCCATGGATAACTGTGGATACATTTAGTTAGATTTGTAGTGGGAATTAGAAGTGAAAAGACGAGAAAGATACAGAAAGTGTGGGGTTACATCAGAAAGGGAGCACTTGCAGTGTTGGGGCCATGATGATCACGGCTTCTGGAAAGGATAGCATTAAAACAAAGCACAGTACTTGCTTTCAATATATTAGGACAACAGGGAAAAATTCTTGAAGGCATCTCAAGATTTTGTTCAGGTCTGATCTTTCAATGCCTCAGAGAGGTAGAAGCCCCTGTAGAAAGGCTTTGTATTGAGAAGAGAG
>NW_004524642.1:7323200-7327971 GCF_000260255.1 Octodon degus
CTCATTTATCTGCAAGGAACTGAGAAATACACTCATTTTACTTATTAAAATGGCAAATAAATTGCTTTCAAACATTTTTTATGAGAGGAAACATATTATAGGCCAATTATTTCAATGGAAATATTGGATTACATAAAACAAATGTGAGAAATTGGCAAGAAATGGTTAGATGTGTGTGTAATATTTATAGTTTTCAGACAATCTTGTATAATGTGACCCTTAAGCAGAGACTTGAAGCTCACCAGGAAACAAGCCATGTGGTCTAGGTTAAGAGTACACAGTAGGTAAAAAGAGACAGGAAGCCAAAAGGTACTTAGGGACCATGAAGAATAATGTTATATTTGTGTGTATTTTTCCCTGCAAAACCTCATGCATTTATGAGGCAGACTTCTAGAGTTTGAGAACCTGAATTCTTGTTTCAGTGTTGGGATAATTGTTGTAAATGCTACTGGAATAATGGGTGTAAGTGCTACACTCAGCCTGAGGCAGATAGACTGAATGCAACATAAAGGAGACTTGCACTCTGTAGCCATTGTTGCCATTACTCCTCCCATTTGCTCTCTGCTCTTTGTCACCTCCATGAAAGATTGCTCTCTGCCACGTGCTACTCTTCTTGGAGCCAGCTGAGTACGGACTGAAACCTCCAAGTAACTGGGAGCTAAATAAATCTTTCCTTCCTTCATTTTGGGTGTTGGGCATTTGTCCCAGCAATGAGAGAAGAGAACCCGAGACAAACAACAAGGATGCTTGTCAGCTTGGAATGATGTGCAGCATAAAATAGTGATCAGAGATGAAGACTGGCCGATGGTGGAGGCTTTGGTGGGTGGTAATATGTCTTGAGCCTATAGATCCTGCTAGAAATTACAGGTATTACAGTTTATCAATTTGTTTGAAAAACTACTAGCACATTACAACAGACATGTGAGTACAGAGCCCTGTACTTTAAAGGAAGCCTGCTTCAAGTGCATGCAGATGAACTGAAGTACTCAGTCTGGGAATGGGCTGTGAGTTTATTGACAGGATTTTGATAATTGCTTGAAGTTTTTGAGTGTGAGCAACACAAAATCTCACAGACAACTGTGAGAGTGGCTTGAATCACTGGGTGAGTGTGTTGTTTGGGTGTGCATAACATTAAAAAAAAAAGACATTTGGGTGGGGATCAAATTCAGTTATCCTGATTTAGCAATAAGATGTCAAAAGATAGCAAATTTTCATAGACAATTTTGAAACAAGAAAGGAGGCTAATTTTTAAGGTATACATTTGAGAGTTAATCTACAGCTATTTTATTTAGGCCATGGAACTAGGATATAAAATTACTTAAAGAACAGCTAAAGGTAGGACAAGTAAAAGTGTAAAATAAAAAAGCTAAGGTAATTCAACACTTCAAATTTATTTACATCAGGGCAATACTCAAATAAACTTGAGTCCAATTGTCAGTGAGGCTGAGGCCAAACCACATGGGTGTGCTCCCTTGAAGGCTTAGAAGTAACTACTGCTTGTTACAACCTGGAAGGCATTTACAATTTCATGAGATTAACACAGGAAAAGTTTCTTGAAGAAATTGAGATTTAAAAGTATGTGGACTGAGACAGCACAGCCAGTGAAAAATGTCAGCTATTTGTATATTGCTATATTGCTTAAAGGGAAATAAATTATGGTGCCTACAACTGTGTGTTGGTAGAATAGCTTTTTGTAAAAATGGGCGTAGTATAAAACATTGCTATTCTGTGGGGAAGTGCGTGACAGAGGAAGAAGTTGGTTGCTCAGGAGAAAGAGAGGGATGACCAAGCTTGTCATGTCACCACGTATAATAGCAGGGTCAGACCTTTCATTATTCCTGTAAAAACAGGATCCTTTGACATTTTTCACACTCTGTATCTCTAACATTCAAAGCAGAGAAGCAGAGGCCCAGAGCTTGAACGCTCTATTTTATCGATGAAGAATTCCCTGAGAGATAAAGGGTCAGAGCAGCATCAAGGCTCTTGACTGTCTTTCTTCTTTTCAAATATAACAATATATAACCTTATTCTTAGTTTTCCTTATTTTACTTTCCTGGAATAAATGTGTGTCTCTCTCTATTCAAATTTACCTTTTTTTCTGCCCCTGTGAACATTTTAAATTTGTAATAAATTGTTTTCTACTATGTTCCAACAATAAACCATTGAATGATATGGGTACATTGACATATTTAATGATAAAATTATGAATGAGTCTAAGAAAATCTCTGTAATCTACAATGCCTCATAAGCTACATGTGTACTCACACAAATACATACCACTTGTTCTTGGTTCTTTTGCCCTCAATCCAAAAATAACTATTATGAGCTGTAGACAAACTGAAATTTTCTTCATTGGACAAGAAACTACTTGAAATCATGACTCCTTTGGAACAGGAGATATTGTCAAACACTAGAAACAATTATCTACTGGATACTGCTGCAAGAACACATGTTTTCAGGGTCTTTCTACTACCAATACTACCATGAGATATTGGTATTTGTTGTTGTCTCTAGATTCAATCGTGATGGAATTCTCATCATTTTCCCCATTGCCACTAACTTCTAAATGACTGACGCACTATAGACCATGTGACTAGCCAGAAATAGAAAGAGGATAATTTATCTCTTCCAATTTTTATTAAAAAATGATAAAGTTTCAGTAATATGTGGTAGCAAACAGAGAAAAACCAAACCAAATGTGGACAATTGATCTAAGATCTCCATTGTTTTAGAGATAAATCCTGAACTTCAATGAACGTCTAAGAGCATTGCAAGTAGGCAGGAAAATTACGTCATGCTGAAGTTACATCACTGTGAAGCTTAAGCTTTGGTTAGCTTGAGAGGCTTCTAGCAGACTTGTAAAACTCATGTGTAGGTATGTGTTGTTGAGAATGGAGCTTTAATTTTTATCTATTTATCTATTTGCTACAGGGTCTCACTTTGCTTTGGGACTCATAGTGGCCCTCCTGTCTCAGTCTCCTAGTGCTGCGATTACAGGCATGTGTCACCCTAACCGGGGGTTCTGGGCGGTCTGGCATGAGGCATTCAGGTCTTTGCACTTGCTAGGCAGGTGCTTAACCACTGAGCTATCTCGCCAACCCACTCATGCTCTGCTCCCAAGGGGCCATTAATGATGTAACTCTGTTCTGCAACACCCTTTAGTCATGATGATTCTGCTTCGAAGCCAGCAGATGATGCACTGATTTCCTGTAAACATGAGCCAAGTTAAACCTTTCCTCCTCTAATTTTAGGTTTCTCGTATTGTACTCTAACACCAAGAAGGCTAATACAGTTTCCATATGTGTTTTCCTTCATAAATCCCATCACAAAATAAATTGCTAAATTTACTTCTTCACAGACACCCCCAAAGCATAATTGTCGTACCACGTATACTTCATTTGGAATGAGACAAAATGGAACTAAGTGATGTCTATACACTTTTTTAGTTTTGCTTTTGGACATGCTTGTTGTTTATATCATTTAAATTCCTGGGTTTGTAGTATTCAGTTGCTTGATATTTCTACCAGTAGAGAAATTTATACAGTCAGTAACAGATACACTCAAATATTGAGCATGAATCTTCAAATCTTTTTTATAACACACACTTTGAATTTCTAAAAGTTCCCTCTGCCACCATCTATTTAGAGAATGGCCAAATTCAAATTTTCTGTCCTATCTATATTATAAATAACATTATATGTCATTTGTTACAGTACATTTTACCTTAAGCATGAAAAGTATGATATAAGCTTGTTTTGAAATATAAAATGTTGTACACATGAAATGCATTATGCATTATATTTGAAGAGGTATTTAATCAGAAAGATTAGCTTGGGAAAACAATATTATGTTAAGGAAAAGTAAATTAAAATTCCTCATATAAAACAAATTATTAGTTAAAGAGAAATCTAATTAAATAAAATATTTAATAAGTACTTTTTATTATCTACTTTTGCTTTTAGCTTTGATAGTCTATTTTTACTATTAAAGATTAAATGTTAATAGAGACTGAAATTAATTACAAGCTGATGGTCACTGATTTTTATAAATCCTTCCCAGCAGAGAAAAGTGCAACCTCCTCAGTAGGACTTAAAATAATGCCATTGAACATGATGGGAGCCCCATGAATAGTTTATGATAATTCAGGAGGCCACATGTCCAAATCCCCAGCCATTGATACCTTTTGGCATAGATATCAAAGTATGGTAATATTGCTGTTTTAGATACTGAACGGATGCTGGGGATTGTTAGTTTTAATTAAAGGTTAGCATATCTTGGCAAGGAGTACATAAAGCAGAAAATGAGCTCTTGAACAGGGATTATACAATTTTTAATTCTAGATTTAATTTTACTTTTATCATTAGGTATTAAACATTTATTAAATACACTTCTTATTTCTTCACATATTCAGAGAAATTATAAAAAATGCTAAAATTTTATCAAATGATAGTTTTTCAGGGTAAAAATGCTCTCAATTTGCTAACTATATAAAACATATACCGCAGTACAACATATTAGACTTTATTCAGGCTTTAAGTGGACAGATGCATAAATTCCATGATAACATAAAGTTCTATACAAATAGAAGTTATTATGTTTATAACTATTTTGATACAATCTTCAATAATGATTTAGAATGAAGGAGATTATTTTCAATGCAAGCACTAAACTGCTATTTGTATTGATAGGCTTTGATGATAATTGTTTAAGGATTGGTAGCATATAAAAGTAGCATAGAGGGGGCCTGGCCCTAGCTCAGGCCTTTAAGTGG
>NW_004524642.1:7328071-7331370 GCF_000260255.1 Octodon degus
TGAAGGCATTCGAGGAAAAAAAAAAAAAAAAAAATAAATAAATAAATAAATAAATAAATAAAAGTAGCATAGAAAATCCTAAAATTACACCAGTAATTTCAGGTTAATTGGAAAAATAACCTTGGCTTTAGGAAGTCCAAAGTTTAGCTGTCTAAATCAAAGCCATATTTTACAACTCTCACATTAAAATTATATGGCTAGAACTATCTCCAATGGTCATTCTGGAGAAGACATATAATCTAAGAATAGATAATATTTATATTAGTGTTGAGATATAATTAAATAAATTTTCTCACAGCTTGACTCATAGTAGAAAGAAAAGTTACCTTGTGTAGGTTTCTATCATTGTGATATAAAGAACTGCCTTTAGGATAAAATTCTTCTATCAATCCACGAGGGACACAAGAGAGGGGATAACATGTTTTTTTTCCAGACACCTCTTTAAATGGTTCTTTTTGACAGGCTAATTCAAATGCTAACATTTGGGCAGGATAAAACAAAATATACTACCTTGAAATATAGTATGTTCACTGTCTTCTTATATTCATTTAAAATAAGAATTTTGTTTCTAGAAGGCACAATATGTTATGACTTGACTGCAATTAGCAACATGATAAATGCTTCACAAGAACATTCCAATAGAATACCTCTCTAGCAATGTATTTATGACTGGGTAGGTTCAAGACTCAAGACATATTGTGGGTAATGAAGACCTTAGAAAAGGGAAAGAGAACAAAGTTTAGAAACAGCATTAGTTTGGGAGGAATGAAGACATACATTATCGAGTATGTGGAGGAGCAAAAGGAGAAAGGGAAGTACAGTGGAGAGCAAAACAGAATTGACTGTGTAGGATTTCTCTTTCAAGAGATCTATGAGCAGTAGCTGTAGTTCACATGTGCATTGAAAAATGGATATAGACAATTATTACACCTCTGCTTTGGCTCTATTGTGCTGTATCGCTGATATTTGGTATTTGCCAGGCAGGCAGGATGTCAGGCTGGTGACATGCAGGCTGGTGCTGAAGTAGGCTCATCAAGAAAAATAAAGATATATTTATTGTTTTATTGTCCAGTCTTCAGCTTTCCTTTTGACAATTCCTGCACTTCTTTCTCTAGAAATGTCAGTCCTCTCTATTTTTTCAGGTGCTGAATGAAAGGACTAGTGATTATACCATGAAATGAGCATTGGACTCAGGACAATCTGCAAATCAACTTTTTGCCTTAGTTATTTCTACAGTGATTCACTACAGGGTGCCATTTTCAGGCCAGAGCAACGTAACTATTATTTAGCAGCAGAGCACAAAAGATATTACTGCTGAGTCTGGAAAACAAGAGTGTGTTTTATGAATTCTGTAGAGGAAGTCTTCCCAGAAGCCAGAATCTTAAAAAGAGGTTTTCTCTGTAGGAGTCATTCGCTGCAAGGAACAGTGTATCCGAGACACATACTCACTGATAGAGTGCAGTGTGAAAATCAGCGGTTAGGTTAGGGCCCTAAATGCTGCTTCTGCTCCGAAACTGTTTTATTCTTCCTTCATCCCTGATCTGAAGCAGTAGGTCTACCCTGAGCATCATTCTTTTCTTTTCTTTTTCCTCTTCTAAAAAAATCAGTTTGCTTCCCATAAATTTGCAGCGACAGTAACTCATAGAGAGCAAAAAGACACAGTGAGAAATGCAACTGCCAGTTTAACTGCATGCCTCAGAGTCATAGTCCAATATTATCATAGTACACCCTTCATTTAAGATGGACTCTAAGAGAATAAACTATTTAAAATAGGTTTATTTGCTGCTTGTGGAGAGCAGCCACATCACTCCATCCATCAAATCCCTGTTTACATCAGTAGAGACTGACATGATCTTCAACTAGCAAAAACTGCTCAGGCTTTGTTGCTATTAGTATTCTCAGCAGCTTGGCCTTGGACGGCCAGCAGGAGATCACTTAGGCGTCTATCACCCATAGTGATGCTTACAGAATATAATCCCTAACTCCCTTTAGCACAAAGAAGTGTCTTTCATTCCGAAGTGCAGAAACTGGTAAAGAGAACACAATGAAGTTATTGAGACCGCGGCTGATAAACTCTTGATAAATTGGTAGAGGGCTCAGGGTGTCATTGCTGTTCAATTAGAATTCTTTAAAAGTTAGAGATGATTTTTACTGCTTTACCTTCTTGGGCTCAGACAGATTGCTATGGAACAGGATTTCAAATAATGGCAAGAGAGGAAGGAATAAAATTTCCGGATATGTGCTTAAAAACGGATTGGACTGCTAAATTTGGGAGGATGCAGACATTATTACGCTACAGACTATTTTTAAAAAATTATTCTTGAGTACATAATTACTTTTACCTGCACGGTGAATTATATGAGAGTGTAACCTACTGTGGTTACATCTCTGTAGAGATAACTTTGAAGTCTAGGTTAAAAATCCTTGAAAACCCAATAAATTGAAGCTTTAAGAATCACCAACAAGGGCTGGGGAGATAGCTCAGATAACTAAAGCACCTGCTTAGACAGAGTGCAGTGGGTGCAGTGGCTGGGGCATGTTGTGCTGGCCCTCCCTCTGAGGCACACTGAAATGGAGATTGAGACTGGGCGTGGTGGTGCACGCCTATAATCCCAGCACTCGGGAGGCTGAAATCAGGAGGATCACTGAGTCCAATCTGTGTAGTGAGACCCTGTAGACCCTGTACCAAAGACATTAAAAAAAAAAAAAAAAAAAAAAAAAAAAAAAAAAGAATCACTGACATTGTCCTTCAGTAGTTTTTAGCATCTACAATAGATGTTTCCATGCTTCCATATCATAATGACTGATTATCGGCTGGGGAGATGGCTCAGTGGAATAAGTGCTTCCCTGGCAAGCACAAGGGCCTCAGTTCATTCCCCAGTTCCGCAAAAACAAACAAACAAACATAATGACTGATTACTTAATTTTGAATAAGTTATTTCATGATAACAAAAACAGCCTGTAATATAATAAAACTTCTACATATAAAGTGTATTTGTTTTTCTAAACTGATAAAAAAGAAGTGTATAATGTAAAAATGCTATTCCTATAAATTTCTTCTTCACTTATAGTAGGAGTTACAGCTCAGTTATACACGATTTTATTGGGCCAGTGAGATAGCTCAGTGGTGTAAGTGCCTCGCTTGGCAACCTCAGAGACTTGTGCACAGTGAGCGGGCCACTGAGACCGGGTGTGGGGTGCACGCATGCAGTCCCAGTGTTGGGGAGGCCGAGCACAGGAGGATCGCTACGAGTCTGAGCTGCATAGCGAGATCCGGTACCAAATACATACAAATTAAA
>NW_004524642.1:7331522-7340948 GCF_000260255.1 Octodon degus
TAACTTTACATTTTGCCTCTGTTACATAAAATTGTACATATTAATGAAGCATCAAGTGAGATATCAGTATATGTATAAAGTAATGCTTAAATCAGGTTAGAGTAAACTATTTCCTCCAGCATTTATGATTTCTTTATGATGATGGTATTTTAATTTTTTAATATGGAAGTTTGAGATATAGTATACAATTTTACCATCACCCAACTATAGAAGAGTAATCCAGTACACTATATGTCCATTTACCAATAATTGATTACACTTTTCCCCCTTGAACAGTGCCCAGGCCCCAACCTCTGGTAACAACCATTCCACACCCAACATTTACGAAATTCCATAAATTTTCATCATGCTAAGGACAAAACACACTCTTAAATAGAACATAAAAAGAAAAATAAATCAACTATTAAAATGCTTTCCTTATTGTCTGAAATGTTAATTAATAAACATTACTAAATGTGAAGGTCAAGATGTCTTTGTAATTTCCCCAGTACTCTAAGGGTTGATGCAACACTATTTATGCGTGTGTGTTCGTGGTACCTGGGATTGAACTCAGTTTACTGAGCTTGCCAGGCAGGTGCTTACACTGAGCTATCTCCCTGGCACAACTGTAATAGTATTCTGACAATGACTATTTATTACAAAATTTCTGCATTCTCTATTTAGAATGTAAGGATAAACTTCAATAACTTTTTATAAAATAATAACAGTTTGTGTACTACAATATGACCATGTTTTTCATGAACTGGATAAGTGTTCTTCCACTGAAATTAATATAAAGTATATTTTGGAATTAAATGATAATGTATACAATACAGTGACAATATAGTTAATAACTTAACCCTGGCAGAAACAGAGAAAAGTGGTACAACATTCTATACTTGCTTGCAAGCTTTTGGTGTGTTCAGGTTAAAAATATTATCTCTCTTCGAAAGTATTAACAATGGTTAATTTATTATTTTTATTTAAAATGCTGTCTAAATATTAGAGACTATATAAAACATATCAAAATATACAATATCTGAGAAAAAATTATGACCTGGGAATTTGACACGGACATTGAAAGTTAAAAAAAAAAACAAAACAAAACTTCCTTTGGAAATGCCAAGATTCTTGAGCATTCTTATTCTGGAATTATTATTTTTTATTTCTTAACACAAAATAGTGATAGGAAAAAAAACAGCTTTAGAAATGATTCAAAATTTCACTAAATAAAGTGCTAGGAATTCAACAATGGTTGCTGCAAGGCATGATGTTTTCTTCAAATTAGTTGTTCAGGTCACTAGATATAAATATGCAAGATTGGTTTAAAGAAAAAAAAACAGCAACAAAAAGTTATAAGTAATTATAAGAAAAAAACATAAGACTAAAGAAAAAGAAAAAAAAAATAACAGCATTAACTGTACCTTTCAAAAGACCAGCAGAAGCAGGAGGTACAATTATCCAAACTATTTGGCATATACACCGAAAAATATCTTTTCTCTTCTTTCATTTGCCCTTTAGTTCATCCCTATTCTTCCTTCACTTTAAATAAATTCTTTCCCTTTCACAGAATCTGTGTACCTTTCAGATTTTCATCACCCTTTCAGGTTCTCACATGAGTGAGATAATACAGTGTTCACCCACGTGGATCTGATTTATTTCACTAACCAATATGGTCTCTAGTTGCATCCATTTATCTACAAAAGCCTCAAATTTATCTGTTTTAATAGTTGAATAATACTCCATCGTGTAAAAACACCATATCATTTTCTATCCATTGTGTGTGTGTGTGTGTGTGTGTCTGTGTGTGTGTATGAAAAAATTCATGGAGCTCATCATTTGTACTGAGATTATTAGTGTAAAATGAAATTCCTGCACTATACCTATTTTTATGTTCTCTGACTTGTATCTCTATAGAAGAAAGAATGTGTCATCTTGGAATATAAAAAGGTAATTTTAACATATAATTTTAAAAATTCTACAGAAACAACTTGTTAATTACTTAAAATCCTGCCCATATTCACAGTGCCCAAACAGGAAAAGAGATGTTTTTCCATGAAACCACCATATTTTATAAGTTTAAATAAATGTGCTACCCATGAACAATGAGAGAGTGAGTGCAGAGGACAGTAACCCATATGTAGCATACTATACAAGAGCGGAGCATTCTATCCTAACAGACCATGAGGTGCGACTTAGAGGGGAACATGAAAATCAGAGTGATGTACAGTGAGACAGGTGACAGGCACTATATGATTTAGAGTAAAATGGATGCCTTGCTACTGTGTATAGGTGAACAAAAAAATTGTCATTGTGATATTAACAAACGTTTTTAAGAAGATAGTGGAGACAATGTTTATAAGACAAAATAAATTCCAGGTCTTTTTTTTCCAAGCCTCATATTCCTATTTGTATAGAATTTCTTGCTGCTGGGCATGAACTGACCTAACAGGGTTAGTGAAAGAATACTCTTTGTTTCCCATCCATTTTATTGCAATGCTAAAATAGTATCCTTGCCAAAGTGTGTAGGTTCTATAGCAACAGCTACTACATAAATTTTAATCATGTAACAAATATTAATCAATGTGATGTATTTTATGTAACTATCATCTGGCCATGTCAAAACTTGTTGCAAAGAGTTCTTATAAATCTCATTTCATTAGTATGGGGGCCAGGAATGATAAACCTAAAAATTATTGAGAGGTATCAGTGTAAAACATTTCACAGTCATTGATCTGATCTAATAAACAATCAAGGCAATAGACATGTGAAAATAAGTGACTTATCCAACAGGAACTTATCTGCCATCCATTCCAATTAATGTTGTCATGAATCATGAACCTCTCAAAGGACCTCAGAGTTCGAGGGCAGACATGGACATGATTAACTAAAAGTAAATATTAAAAATAGACTGGAAAGGGAAAAATAAATGTGCTTCATGATTCAGAAGGAGATTTCAACAGATAAAAGGCACTACAAAGTTGAGAAAAACATTGAAAAATGGTCACTATCTTTCTGAAGACTCTAATGCTTTTTGAAAAATGAATGCTTCTCTTTGTCTTTTTCTCCAAATTTTTAAAATTTTCTGATTATCTGTGAAGTAAGTTTTCTTCAACTTAATCCTCAAATCATATCAAGAGGCAAATGGGAAAGTATGCTTTTGGTTTCCTCTTAAAATTTAATTTTTTTTTTACCTCATTTACTCTCATGATGGATTTGATGGAAAGGAAAATATATAGTTGTCAATTTTTGAAAAATAAAACATTCTCAGAGAACTAATATCACATTGAAGCCATCCTTAGTAATTGTTCTATTATTAAATAGCACATACCTTTTAAACTGTCAGTATCGTTATTGTTGATAATAACAATAATAATTATTATTAGCAGTAGTAGTGCCAGGGATCAAATTCAGGGCCTTATGCTTGCAGGGAAGGCACTGTGACACTGAGCTACATCCCTAGCACACTGTATTCTTTCTTTCTTTGGGAATTCAACAATGTTTGCTGTATTTCACAATGCTGTCTTCAAATGATTTTCGGTATTATTTTCAAAATAATTACTTTTTTGTACAAGGAATTGAACTGATGACCTTCTGCTTCCCAGGCAGACACTTGTGTTGCTGAGCTACTAAATCCCTTGCATCATTTTTATTTTGGAACTTTGCACTATTCTTTATATCTTTAAGTATGAAATTCAGAACTTCTCTTTTCTCTTCTCTTCTCTTTTTTTCTCTCTTCTCTCCTCTCCTCTCCTCTCCTCTCCTCTCCTCACCCGTCCTTTCCTCTCCTCCCCTTCCCTTCTCCCCTCCCCTCCCCTCCCCTCACCTCCTCTCCCCTTTCCTTTCCTTTCTTTTCTTGGTGATACCAAGGTCAAACTCAGGACCTTGCATTTCCCAGATTTCCACTGAGCTATATCCTCAGCCCAAAGTATAAAATTTGGGAGGAATGATTTATATGCACTCACCACAGAAATGTTTCAAAATATCTGACAGAAGTCATTTGCTTTAATCTCACAAAGAAACAATATTTTTTCTGAAAAAAATCCTATAAATATGGGTTTATTTCTTGAATTGAAACACAAGAATTTTTCAGCTTAGAATTCAACTAATGTAGAGTTGTTTAAGGTTCACTCAGAATTTCAACCTTGTCTATAAAAAGTATTCTGATTATTTTCAGCTTGATATGTAGTCTTATACTTTTTCTCTTTCATTTCTTTCCTTATACCATTTGTGTATACGGTAGCAAAAGGAAGCATGTCTTTAAAGTTTATGGAATATGGAATACATGACTCACTTTCTATAGTGTAGAAGAAGAAAATTTTATGACAGCATAAGTAAAATATCAACTTCAGTAAGAGTGACTGCTTTTAAAGCATATTTATAGACAAGATCTGAAGATTCAAGATGAAATTTATTTATTTATTTATTTATTCATCTGGCAGAACCAGGGATTGAACTCACACCCTTGTGCTTGCCAAGGAAGTACATTTTCTACTGAGCCATCTCCCCAGTCCTATTTAATTTAATAGTCTAATATATCTTTAGAATGGTATAAAGCAAATATGCTCATTCTTATTGTTCTTTATTTCAGAATATTCATCTTTCATTGTTATATTGTTTAAATGTGGTGAACTTTAGTGTAATGATACTCAACAATTTTAAGAGTATAGTTTGGATAGAGAACATTGGATAATAAGAAAATTAAAGGAAAAATGATATGACTCCTATCGTCAAGGCAGACACTAATAGATGAAGGCTAATTCTAACTACTAAAGGCTTCCACTCACATTTTAAAGAAAGATCTGTTAGAACAGAGGATGTGGCGTGACAGGGTCACAGTTCCTGCCAACAGCACTTGATAGGGCAATGCATGGAATCATGAAAGTCATGCCAAAGTTGCTATGGAAACCCATGAAGTTGGAGAAGCAAAGTAGATGGAATGTTGACGAGGAAATCGCAGCAAGGAGAGCCAGCTCAGATGTTCTGTGACTCCACCACGTCTGCATCCTGTGTTCCTATACAACCAGGGTCATGCAGTGACACCAAGGTCTAATGCCAGCTTCAGTGGTAAGTTTGCTCCTTTGCCCTATGGATGCAGGAGCTTCCAAGTTCCTGGCTGGCTGAATTTGGGAATAAACATTCCAAGGCAGAGTGAGCAGGGGGTGTCCTAGGGATCTCTTCTCAAGGAGAAGAGATTTTTCTTTCTTTCTTTCTTTCTTTCTTTCTTTCTTTCTTTCTTTCTTTCTTTCTTTCTTTCTTTCTTTAATTTACCCTGTTAAATCCTTGTACTTATCATAGGTGAGATCTGTCCACTTCCTGAAATATTCTAATGTCATGTTTCCTATTGTCTCAGGGCAAAGTATCTGAGTTCTTTTTAGTGTCATAATCCTTTCAAAGAAAACACTTTCCTTGATTCCAACTTTACATACTTCTAATTTTACACCTTTTCATTCTAGCTTAAATTGTAAACATTTGACACCTTTCATTTCTGATTTTGCTCCTGATTCTCAATCTAGTTCTGACTAAGAAGAGCCAGAATATCCCATGCCAAAATCTAAAGTTGTGCTGCCTTCAAACTTCCTTCACCAGAGCAGTCTACCACTTTTAAACTCAGCATCTTAAGCTGTTTTAAGATTTGGGCAAAATGGAAACAAATTCTATGCCAAAATTTAAAACACATGACATTTAGTCTAATTCCCAATAAAGTTCTTGTTCCTTTCTAAAATCTTATTAGGCTTGTCTTTACTGTGTACATTCCTATCAGCTTTCTATTCTTCTAATCTCTGACCAGAATCAAACATCAAACTTTGCTAACATCAACCTGTTTCCAACCCTGTTCTACAAACACTCTGAACATGTTCACAAGAATTTGTAAAATTTTCTGAACTACATGACCAAAAGTAGTCACAGCAAGAAGCTTTGCTGGTGCCAATGTGTGTATTGGTCAGTCAAAGAAGACTGGTTTATTTGGCTCATTGTTTCAGAGAGTTTAGTCCATGGTTGGTTGTGTTTAAGAGGCAAACAGCCTAGTGAAAAGGCAGAGAGTAAAAAAGCTGTACAACATCTAATAAACATAAAATAAACTTTTAATCTGAGTGAGCAAGACACCTTGGGGATCTCTTCTCAAAGGTAAGTGGTTTGCTTCTGTTCTTTTTTAAAAAATGCATTTAATACAGGATCTACAGGGTCTCACTACACAGATGAGACTAGTAGTGATCCTCCTGTCTTCAGTCTCTCAAGTTCTGGGCTTACAGGTGCTCACCACCACATCCAGTCTCAATCACCACCTCAGAGCGCTCGGGGGGCAGGGCCAGCATGGCAGGCCAGAGATTGAACCCAGGTCCTTGAGTCTGCCTAAGCATGTACTTTAATCTGCTGAGCTATCTGGCTGGACCTTGTTTTATTTTTAATTTACCGTTTTAAAGCCTTGTACTTTTGATGGCTAGAAAGAGACGTCGCCGTCACACGTGAACCACATGTTACAACTCCTTAACCAGACCTCACTTTGTAGCAGCATAATCTTCTATGATGCCATCAATGTAATCCAAAGATCAATATCATGCCCCAATGGTGAAACCATCTTCTGAAATGTCCAAATATGAACCTATGATAATTCAGATGATTTATAGAGAGCAGAAATTTGTTTCTCATACTTCCAGAGGCCAAGGTCAAGAACCTGACATTCAGGAGCCAATTATTACTCTCTTGTTGAGAGGACTAACAAAGGATGAAAGGGCACAAAGGGCCCAGCTTGTTTCTTTTGGCATATTTAAGATGTTAAAAATCTTGGGGCTCAGGGGCTTTACCTTTCAAACTTTAAGCAACTGTGAAAGCTCTCAGCTTTTAATGTCATCAAATTGGTAAAAAAAAAAAGTAAAATTAAAGTATGAATTTTGAAAGAAACAAAGGTAGGCAAACCATAGCATTTTTTACCAACTTGTTTGTTTCTCCATTTTCCTTCTTAAATATATTTTATCATTTAAGGTAGTTTTAGACCCACAAAAAAATTGAACAGAAAGTGCAGATATTCTGAACATATAATCTGTGACCCCACAGTCTCCAACTGTTAACATAACATCCAAGTTGAGATATTTATTACAATCAATGGACTTATATTTTCATGTGTAATTATTATCCAAACTCATAGTATTTATATTAGGGTTTACTCTTAAAGCTGCCAACTCAATTGGTTTTGATAAATGTATAATAAAATATCTGTAACACTGTATTTCATACAAAATAATTTTCCACAATGAAAATATTTTGTGTCTTCCTATTCTTCTTAATGTGACTGGTTATTTTACTTCTAGGTTCATCCACCTCAGTAAGAATGAGTATTTTATTGTTTTCTGTGATGCACATAATATTACATTTATTTTAATCAATCACAAGTTGATGAGCACTTAGTTTAATTCTTCATCTTGGCTATTGTGAAAAATGCAGTCATAAACACCGGATGTAATATATCTTAGATATGCAGTTTTCACATCATTGGAAATATACTCTGTAGTAAAGTTGCTGGGTCCTATGTCGATATTTTTAAATTTTTAGTTTTGGAGAAAATTCCATACAATACTTTCTTGATGAGTAAATCCAATGAAGAAAGTAAAAGACATCTGCATTTCAAAGTACAGTACTCTGAAAGAGATGGAAAAGGATATCAGAAAATGGAAAGATACTCCTTGTTCCTGGGTAGGAAGAACAAATATAGTGAAAACAGCCACCTTTCTATGATTGCTTTACAGATTTAATGTGATCCCAATAAATATACCAACAGCATACCTTATACAATTAGAGAAAATAATCCTAAAATATATTTGGACAAAAGAGACCCAAAATAGTAAACACAATTCTGTGAAGCAAAGGAAGGACAGGAGCATAAAACTCCTAACTTGAAATTAAGCCACAAGCTACTATGATAATAGAAGAAAAACACAGCTTGGTACTGACAAAAAACACAAGCAAAGCCAAAACAGATATGAGGAACAATGGAACGTAGAAGATGTGGAAAAAACTCCAAACACATTCAGGATGTGATAAAGGGAATGAACACCTTCGAAGAAATAAAGACATTTCTTTGTAAATAGTGCTAGACAAAACGGCTAGTCACACCCAGAAGATTAAATATAGACCCTTATCTCTCACCTTACACTAAGCTAAAATGTAAATAGATCAAAGATCTGAATATTAAAACAGAAACACTAAATCTTCTGAAAGATAGGATCAATATATCTCCTGAGGATAAAAAGTGTATACAAAGATCAACACCTTGATTGGACAAGAAATATTTACAAAAGTCAACTGAGAACTCATTAAATAGCTTTTGCACAATGAAACCACCAATAGAGAAGAGACAATCTACAGAACATGCAATTTTTTCCAGCTCTTCCACAGATAACAGACTGATATCTGTAATATATAAAGAAGTAAAAAACCAGACCTCCTCAAATTAAAGACTCATTTCAAAAATGAGCAATGAAATGAATGTACATTTCTCAGATTAAGAAGTAGACGTGGCAAACAAGTATGTAAAAAAAGTTATTCAACATAACTGGTTACTTGAGAGATGCAAATTAAAATAATGTTGAGGGGCCAGGGATAAAGTTAAGAAGGCTTACACTCCTGCTTGACAAGCACAAGGTCCTGAGTTTGACCTCTGGTACCTCAAAAAAAAAAAAAAAAAAAAAAAAAGAAAGAAGGAAAGAAAGGAAGGAAGAAAACAGAACTAAAATAAAATGAAACAATGTAAAGAATCCATTTCACCTCAAAAAGAATGGCTATGATCAAGAAATCAATAAGAAATGCTGTCTGAGCTGTGGCAAAAAAGAAACACTTATCCATCGTTGTGGCAGTGTGAGACTAGTACACCGGCTATGGAAATCAGTGCAGAAATTGTTCAAAATATTAAAATTAGAGTCCATTTGACCCAGCTTTATATCTTCCTGAAAGACTGTTTCTGCATTAGGGCCAATATGTAATGGAATGAAGCCTCTGAAAATAAGCTAAGTAGGGCTGGCCGGACAGCTCAGTGGATTAAAGCACCTGCTTAGGCAGGAGCAGGGACTGGAGTTTGACCCTCAGTGTGCTGTGCCAGCCTTGCCCCTGGGTCATGCTGAGACAACTGGGCGTGGTGGTGCACACCTATACTCCCAACATTTGGCAGGCTGAAAGCGAGGATCACTATGAGTCTGATATGCATAGTGAGACCCTGTAGACCCTATAGCAAATACATAAAAAAAAGAAAGTAAGCTAGGTAAACCACTTTTTCCTTAACTTGTGGCAGACATTTGTTCCATAAACAGCAAAGCTGACTAGCACACAGTATCTGATTTATGCAGGATTTTATCACTTGACCACTGCCATTGGAATGATAGTATTTAGCTGTAACACCTTATCACACTTTGATAACCATGTCACTTCTCAATATTTTCATAACTTTCAGGAACT
>NW_004524642.1:7341138-7355453 GCF_000260255.1 Octodon degus
CACTGAGCCATCTCCCGGGCCCGTGGTTAGTGTTTTGTTGTATGGATGAGGCATAAAGTTTATTATTCTACTGACATATAATTGGACTGATTCTACCTTAGGGCTATTAGACGCAAAACTACTATAAATGTCTGTGTACATATTTTAGAGTGAATATATATTTTAATTTCTCTATGAATAATGTTCGAGTGCAATTACTACATCCTATTATGGTCTCAAAATTATTTATTTATTTATTTATTTATTTATTATTTTTGTGGCTGGCTCAGCCCACCCTGGGGTGGGGCTGGCACAGCATGTGGTGCTATGGATCAAATTACAGTCCCTGCACACTTGCCTACTAAGCTTGCCTAAGCAGGCACTTTAACTGCTGAGCTATCTTGCTGGTCTTGGTATCAACTTTATAAGACGTTTCAACATTACAGATTTCATCAGAGTCACTATTTTACAACTCTATATGTAATATATGAACAATCTGGTTCTCTGAATCTTTGCCAGTATTTGGTGGTGTCTGGTTTTATTTTAATTTAGCTATCTGTTAGGTATGTACTGGCTCCTGCGATTTTTGACTGTATCATTTCTTTAAATATATTTTTGGAATACAAAAATTAAAACAAAACCTTGATTATTTTCTATAGTTTCAGAGTAGGTTCTAAGTTAAATTAAATGTCTCTGTTTACTCTGTGAGCTCATTCTACCTGTGGTTGATCAATGGGAATTTGGGTATCTCTCATTTCATTTGTAATTTCATTCCATTCTGTTTACCTTACTAGCACTCTCTCATAGTTTATAACAAGGATGGCCAAAGGAATACCTCCACATGGAATAAAATTCTACAAATGTCTTGGATAAATTGAAGCCAACTGATAATATGCTGTAATTTAATTTCTATTAGATTTAATCCTCTGGAAGCCAACATCATTAATTTTGAATGACTTCCTGCTGAACTGCTCTTTGTCCAAATCACAATGTAAAATAGGCTAACTTCTGCTGAAAATGGTACCTTATACCACGCCCTTCCTACTGGGCACTTAACATTTTGCCCACAGTTCCCTCTAACTGTAAAAATGGTACACACAATTGTGAGTGTGTGTGTGTGTGTGTGTGTGTGTTTTCTGTGAGAGATATTGAATCAAAGTTACACACATATTTCCAAGAACGGCAACATTTTTCATAAACTGATTAAATCAACAGTCATAAGTAAATAAGCTTTTCCTGGAGAAGAATCAATATCTACAAAACTCTATGCTTGGCATAGGTACTAGGAACCACCACAATATTTTTTTCACACTGACCCATTTATTTAAAATATTTGTAGTTTTTATGCAGTGAGCATAACTGTATCAGAACCACTATTTCAAGTACTAACTTACAATAGTTGAACTAAAAATATATAAAACAATTATATACAGTTGGCTTGGCAGAATGTCTTGTGTAATTTCCTTCTAATCAGGTTAGATTTCGCTGGTTCAAACAACATTATCATGAATGTTTCACTGTCCCGATTTTTGAAATTGTTTCTGTTAAGTTCCATTAGATCAACAGCATATTTTCACTGTCTAGATGAAGGATACACCTTGGGGCAAAATAGGTTAGAATATTTGACTGATTTTGATATTAGGAAAATAAAGAGATTATGAATTCTAATCTCAGGAAGAACTCTCATTGCCTGGCTATTTGACTAACAGTGGTTGCCAAAACGATGGAGCTGGCTGGGGAGATGGCTCAGTGGAATAAGTGCCTGCTTGGCAAGCACAAGGGCCTGAGTTCAATCCCCAGTTCTGCCAAAAAATAAATAAATAAACCTCAAAATGATGGAGCTCTATGAAAGCATTAGGTCATGATTGAAGGTCTACAAATCAAGCACTGAAGCGAGGGCGAGGAACACACTATATACATGGCTTTACGATTGGTAAAAATACTACTGATAGAATAGGATATGGCACAGATAAGATATTTAAGTATTTTTCAACTTAATGATTTCCAAAAACTGAAGCTACTATTAGATTTTCATTATCTCTGGAAAATTGAAGTGGCATTAACTTTAAATTTTGTCTTCATTCACTTCCTTCTACATATTCCACTGAAGTTTTGGATTTTATCATGAATACAGACATATTGTTTATGGTCAGAAAATTATTTTTCTCTCTTCCTACAGATGTATGATGTTTTTTCAAGCACAGAACACAAACAGGGATTAATTAGTATGAAAGTGAAGTAAGTACATGATTCCATTCAGTTTTATGAAAGCTGTTTTGGAATTTTTTATCTTTTCCCCTCAGGTAATCATTGAAAATAATAGTTCATGAAATTGAAATAATTTCTAAATACAAAAATGTACGAAGCTGAACATAATGTATCTACAAAGCATGAGAAACTCTGAAGCAACAAAAAGTAAACCAATGAGATAGTGATTTCAAATTTACATTAATCCTTTAGTTATAAACCAAGAAGGTTTAGATATATAATGTCCCCCAGAGTTCCTACTCAGCAATGAGGCTTTGCGGAGGTGATTGGAACTTACCTTTAATATACTGATCAATAAGCTAATCTGTTGATGAATTCATAGTGGAATTTCCTGTTAGCAGGGGGAGTCTATTCAGAAGAGGCAAGCCATTACGACAGACTTGAAAAGGTATGTTCAGGTTCTTTCCTCCCTGTTCCTTTCTGGCTGGTGTACTTGGAACAGCTTTCCTGCACCATGCCTTCATACCATACAGTTTGGCTTTTAAACGGTCAAACAAAACACTGAAACCACTGCAAAATCTGAGTAAAACACATCTGCTTTCGTTCAAATTGTGGATATAAGAGATTTTTTTCCCACTGATGGGGAGATGACCAGTATAGTAGAACATTTTTCTTCAGTTCTCCACATTCATGAAGTTGGTGGCTGAAAGCTGTGATGCAGAATACGTAGAAGTTTCAGCTGCCCATTGACTGTCTTGAAGCTAAAGTCTAGACATTGCAGAATTATGAGCAATCCCTAAAATGAAAATCTCCCTAGGCTTCATAATGGAGAGTAACCACAGCAGGAATATGGCTTGATCTGCAATCGATATTCCAGAACACAAACAAGAACCTCTCATTGGCAGAACATAATTTAATTCCAAAATTCTAACCGGAGGCAGAGAAGTTTGAAGACTAATACAGTCTTCTTTGTGAGGTCTCTCACTGAAAGTGCATAGATTGCAGAATAGATAAATTTTGAGATTTGATCAATAATGGGAAATATTATATGTGCATTACTATGGATACACCTAATATGCACATATACATACATAGGTGATATTGAAAATTGTTGGAAATCCATTACAATGAATTTAAGGTGAATGCACTAATTTTTTAAGATTTCATGTCATATGCTTTTTTTGTATTTACCTTAGGAAATAAAATCTGCAGTCAAGACTTTGCCATATATTACGTAGTAAATAATAATTTTTTTTAAACTGTCCCTTCTATGCAGTATTCGTGGTTCTATGAGTATACTTAAGGAAGAAAATGGCATGATGATGGTTGGCATCAATTTATGGCACTGTAATCTAGCGTGGGCTAAAATCACAGCAATTTTTGAATCAGTACTTTAAAAAAAATCAGTAGGCTTTCCTTGTGGAAGCAATCTATTCTATTCTTGAAGTATTTCTTTTCCCAGGCTTATACAAGAAGGCACAGCAATTATTCCTCAAGTTTTATTCCTATTTACCATAGTAAAATACATTATCTTGATGGGCATTATCAACTTTTTTTCATTTTCACTCCTTTTATCTCTCTCTTTCTTTAAAGAGAGAATGAGACTATTTTAAAGTTGATGGGTTGGATAATTTTTCGCTCATCCAAAGAAATGTTAATGAAAGGGAGTCAACACTACCTGCTTTTGCAGCTAATTCATAACATTAAGATTAGACAAAAAACTGTCATTTGTGGAAGAATCAGAGGTTTAATTAATGTGCAGCAATCAATGTCTTCACTGGCATACTGGGGTTAAATTATGTTAAATGTTTCACTCTAGTTATTTAACCTTTCTTATTCCCATATAGTGCAGTAAGATATTTGAGAGAAATACGTTTTGAATCATAATTATTTTACATTGATATTTAATTGCTATATGCTTATTTAATTCAGTAAAACTATATTGCTGAATGTTGAAAAAATACTCATGGGGTTTCAGATCTTCTAAAGATTCTTAAATGTCCTTTTCTTAAGTTGTGATACTGAAGAAAATAAATTTTGACAGGGTACAATTTTTGAGTTGGTGGTTAAATAGAAGCACATCGAGGAATGTAGAAAAATTATAAGAAAATCTACCAATCTATTAATGCACAGGAACTGGTTATTTGAAGGAATTTAATTAACATACTTTAGCACAATTTGTGCAGCAGAACAGTTTATACTGAAAATGCTAATTGTTTTAATAAAATACATGAATTTTTGAAAACTTTCAATATTTAATATAATCATCAGTCTATTAATAATGATATGATTCCTTTGGTACTTAAAGAAGTTCTATGTGGTCAGATATATACACTGCGAAGAAATTATCACATTTGAATTAATTTTTCTGAGACTTAATGCCTTGCAGAATAATATTCTCAATTTAAGTGCTATCTTTTTAACATGTCAATTTGTTTAAAAATTATTAAAAATTTATTTTGATCATAATGGAGTCTGTTATAACCAAAAGCATGTCATAATTTTTCTTGAAAAAACTGAGGAAATTTGATTCTGTTTAATAATATCCCCTGTTAGGATAGAGCTGAAATCTGAGAATGCTGACTAGAAACAGAATAAAATGAAAGGCAATTTTGCACTCAGGATATATAAAAACCCCTGGATTCTACTATTTCCCAAGTTACTTAATTATGAGACCAATTGTCCTGGTTGAAACATCACAAAGGATTTTGAGCCAGGGGAAAATATTCTTAAGCTATAGAAGAAAACCATTTACACCTTTTAAAAAAAGTTTTACTTTAATGCTGGTTCTCTCTTTGTGCCATGAGAAATCTTTTAGTTTCATTCTACAGTATTACAGAAAAGCAAAAGTCAATATGGATGACGGCAGTGGGATATCAGTACAGATGGGCAGCCCACAGGGGAATGCATAGAATATATATCATAGACTAGCTTTGGAACTTTCAATAATAGAACTCGTTCTGGGTGCATAGGCTTACAACCATGCAAGTCTGTATTTAAATTGCCATTCTCTAGTTAATCCAAATAACTTCAATTTAGTGACTAACTGCATGTACCCTTTTATTCACTGATCAACACCAGAAATAATAATGAATGTCTTGGCTTCCTTATAATATTTGATGAAGTTGGAAAAACAATGATACATCTGACATTTAATTTGTTCCGAATTGGTCATCTTATAGTTTAAGATATTGAACTATTAAATCAGTCATATTTATGAAATATTACTATCCTTTATATTTTCCCCCAAAATGGATGTCATTTGTAATCAAGAAGCCATCACATGTGAAGGCTTTCCTAAACTTTTATATGTAATATTATGCTGTATCTTTTGTCAGACCTGAAATTTCTAGAATAAAGGAGAAAAATAATAATCATAATGTGAATTATCTCATGGTCAGTGATCAACAAATTAAATTACGCTATCTCATTTGTACTTTATTTTTTTTTATTTATTTGAGAGAGAGAGAGAGAGAGAGAGAGAGAGAGAGAGAGAGAGAGAGAGGTGTGTGGCCAGCTCAGCCCACCAGGGGGCGGGCTGGCTGGCATGTGGTGCTGGGGATTGAACCGTGGTCCCCAATGCTTTGCCAAGCTTGTTCTAAGTAGGTGCTTTAGACCACTGAGCCATCTCTCCAGCCCCTCATTTGTACTTTAAACCATCCAGAAATTCATGCTGTATATATTTACTAAGAAATATTTACTTGTAATTTTCTTCATAATTGTGTTTACATAGACAGTATAGGGACTATAAGGCAATATTGACATCTATCAAAATGACCATATAATACCTCTTGCCAAGGGAAACTACTAAACATTTGTTAGGTGTTTATTTATTTACTTTTTTTTCCCAAAATTTTATTGATAAACAGCAATGAGACAGTTTCAAATCAAATCGGAAGTACAGTTTCAACAAATAACACACTGCATATATTCTTCTTAGTGGTTAATTGCTATAGAAGATGTGGACTTGAGATCCTATTTATAAACACCATTAGGACAAATCATTCTATTCATTAAGAGAATGCAACTATATATCTATCCTAACCACTTTGAATACACAGATACAATGGACATTCATCTGTATACCCTATCTTTTCTAAGTTCCGTTATTGAATATTATAGGTGTGTAAACTCAGCAAAATATTCTAAAAGAGTCCAGTAGCCCATAATAGCATTGGGTCTTCTATTTAACTGGCAATGTCAGAAATTATTGACCTGAGTCCCCCACATCTCAACATAACAGCATGGCTTTATTTCCTATATTTCGTCTTCATACTTTTCTACTGGATGGATAAGACCAAGGTAAAGCAGGACCTATGCAACAAGAGTTGTAGCTTTTGGGTCTGAGAAGGTCAGTGAAATGCCCTCAGGATTTATCCTGAGATCCTGTACCTCAGATTGTAGAACCTTTGTCAGTGCAGCCATGTGGATGAGTCACGGCCATTGCTTGGCCAATGTGCTCTCTGTGAAAGTTATTTATTTGCTTTTTAAATTATTTTTTAGGTATTTATTTTTGTGATAAACTTTATGTTATATTATCAATTATGTGTGATTGTATTATGCATACACTTTTCATGTTTATTCATTCAGTGAAACATAAAATGTAATTTCCCCCAAAACTGTAACACCAAAGTTATTCACCCTTGTTTGTCTGTTTGCCTATCAATATCTTATATGATTGGGGGTTGTCTTGTTTAGTTTTGTATTTCGTGGTAGTTTTTTTTTTTCTTTTCTTTTTCTCTCAGCTATTTTTCTAGTCTCTCAGCTTTCTTTCTTTCTGTTATGGTTTGTGTCTAGTTGTCCCCCCAAAGCCTCATGCAGTCATGGGACAGCTTCTGGAGACTGTGGTCAATTCTTAATCCAATGCTGGGAATATGGGTGTGAGTGCCCTGGGGCTCTGCAACACAACACAAGCAGTTGGAAGAGGCTATCTAGCTGCCTGAGTTTCTGCCATTCCCTTTGCTTTCTTGCCCTTTGCCACTGCCATGAATGGCTGCTCTCTCTGCCATGTGTTATTCTGCCTTGGAGCCAGTTGAATATGCACCGAGCCTCCAAAACTGTAAGCTAAATAAACGTTTCCTTCCTTCATTTTGGGTGTCAGGTATTTTGTCTCGGCAATGAGAGAAAAGTAACTAACACAGAATTCAGTACTAGAGAAGTGGGGTGGTTGCTCTAGCTATACCTGAACATGTGGATTATATGCTTCTGGGAATGGCTTATTGGAAGAGATAGGAAATGTTTGGAAATGTGGCCTACAAGAGAAGCACTGGAAAAGCCTTGGCTGTTCTATATGGAAGATTGTGGTCATGGCTCAGAAGACCAGAAAGCTGAAAGAAATCCTGCCTGTAAAGACCAGGATGGGGAAGTTTATGCTGGAAAGAAGGACTGTGTTAGTTGTTGAACTCTAGATGATATGTGGTATGAATTCGCAGAAAGTTTGCCTGAATTTGCCCATGTCCAGAGACTTTGCCTGAGACTGAGATTAAGCATGGTGGACTTTTTAATCTTTCAAAAGAAATCTCAAAACAGTTGAATATTGAGGCAGTGGCACGGTTGTTGTTATGGGCTTTTAGCCAGATTTATGTTGAGAATCAAGAGCAAAGCCCCCAGAAGAATGATTTAAAATGTTGTGAGTAGGGCCAGAAAGGAAACTCCAATAAAATTGTGGAATGCAAAGATAGAGCTGAGCTCTCCATTGCCTGGAAGGAACAAGAGAATAGAAAGGATGGCCTGAGGACATCACAGGAGGCTACAAGTCTCCACCCTCTGTATCTGCAAAATAGCAAGAAATAGGGACTTTTCCTTGAGGGGAAAGCTGTAGAGCACCGTGTTCCATGATGGAGGCAGCAGCCACACCAGCTTCCCGAATGGCGCTGACATAGAGAATTTGTTCCTTGGCTGCGGAGTGACTCTTTTCTGAGGAGCCGGGGATTGAACTCAGGCCCTTGCACTTGCCAAGCAAGCGCTTATTCAACTGAGCTATTTCCCCAACCCTAGAATTTGTTCCTTGGAATCAGGGTCAGAGTACTCAGCAATCAAGACACTCAAACTCTACAGCCAAAAGAGAAGAAAGCCTGGCTACTGCTCCAGCTGGCTGCAGAACTTGGCATCATCCACCTGGCATTCATTTTAGGTGCATGCAGAATGCAGAAGTTCTGCGGGTAAGAAGGCTTCCACCTAGATTTCAGAAGAAGGCCTGAGCGGCCATGCAGAGTGCCTCTGTGAAGACAGCATGTATAGCTGTGAGTGAGAGGCCTATTCAGTGGAAACCACAGAAGTTTGAAAAAGCTAGGAATGTGGATTGTCTAAGGGAAATTGCAAGGAAGGAGCAAAACCAGCTTAAGAGAGAAGCCATGGGAGCAACCACCACGAGTGCCACATGAGTGGAGACACACGGATCTCACAATTTGACACAGATTACTTCAGATGTTCCACACAGAACTAGAGGACTTAATCTTAGCCCTCCTGGATTTTGGACTTGCTTTGGTCCCAATGCTTGGCATCCTGCTGCGTGTACCTTTTGGAGTGGTAATGTTTATTTTGTGCCACTGAATGTTGGAAGTGTTTAACTTTTCATTTGAACAGAGGCTCACAGCTAGGATTTTGTCTTAGAACTTGGAGAAGACCTTGGACTTTGCAACAATGTTGAAAATGTTAAGACTTCGGAAACTCTTAAAGATGAACTACAATGCCTTTTGCATAAAGAGATATGCATGAGTCATTGGAGGTTGAGGGGTGGAATGTTAGGATTTGTGTCTAGTTGTCTTCCCAAACCACATGCAGTCATGGGGCCACTTCTGGGGTTTGTGAACAATTCTTGATCCACTGCTGGGATGATCGGTGTTAGTGCTCTGGGGCAGACAGTCTGTAGCATAATGTAAGGAAGGGAGAAAGACATGCTAGCTGCCTGAGCTGCTGCCACTCTCTTTGCTGTCTTGCTCTTTGCTGCTGCTATGAATGCCTGCTCTCCTGCCATGTGCCACTCTGCCTTAGAACTAGCTGAGTATGGACTGAGCCGCCACAAGCTGTGAGCTAAATAAACCTGTCCTTCTTTCATTTCGGGTGTCAGGTGTCTTGTCCCAGCAACAAAAGAAAAGCAATCAAGACACCTTCTTTTCTATTTTTTTATCTTCCTTTTTTCACTGTTACAGTTTCTACCTTTCTTTTTCATTTTCTTCTAATGATCTTCTTATTTTTCTCAATTACTTCTTGAATTAAAACTTTCAAGTGGGCAAACATTGTCTCTTCCCTTTCTGATTACTTCTTCACATGATAGTTCATTCATTTCCTTCTGTGTCTGCCAATTTTGATCATCATTTGATTTCCATACTTGACCCTTATATTTGACTTCATTCATCACTTTATACTGTCCTTACTTATCTAAACACTCCTTCCCCCTTGCAGATGGTAAGATCACGCCACTAAAGGGAAAATCACTCTATACCAGTACATGGTATTTGTTTGATTTTGTTATGTAACTTTAGTTTGTTCCCATCTTCAGAAGTAGAAGGTTAATGGTTACCATAGTTTGACAGTAGCTCAAATATATTTGAAGCCATTATTACTAGCTGTATGACTGTAATCAGGATCCCATACATGTTGTAATGAATTTTCTTCCCTGTATGGTAACTTATGTTGGACCATAATCATCACCATAATGCAGTACCAAATGATTGTGTGCTGAGCCAAATAGTAATGTATCCATTAAAATTGGGATAGGAGATTCTTGGGATAGCTATAAAGAACCACCAGCATCTAGAGAACATTACTCAAAATAAATAAACTCCTAGGGAAGCTTCAATACTAGTGATAAAGTTCTCTATTATAAGTAATATGTGAGCATCAACATAGAAACAAAATAAAGTAAAATGTAGAATATAAAAAGATGCAGAAGCCAAATAAAACTCCTGAACTTCAGCCTGCCTAGAACAAGCTCAGAACATAATGAAGTAGAAGGGCTGGCCAGATAGTCCAATGGATTAAAGAGGAGAAGGTCTAGTTGAAGACAAATGTATTCTTCTAACTAAAATTTTTGTCTTGTTTGTAGATGAAAAGCCTGCATTTGTTTTTCTTAATGTATAAACACTTCACAAGGAAAGACCTCTTTGAAGGCTTATAATCTTATTAAAAACAAGAAAGAAAAGATGATTCTAATAAATTGTGGGTGATGTTTGTATTTCTAATGTGGATTCTGAGAGGTCAGCAGTTGCGCTGTAGTCCAGTGACCCCCCCAAGTACCCCCACCACCAAGGCTGCCAGGAGGAGAAGCACAGTCCCTCTGAGAAGCCCCACAGCTCGATGACAACACCTGTGACTGCAGGCGCCTCTCAGTGAAAAGAGCTGCAGCACTCCCTGACAAAGGTGGCTACTGCATCCACGGCAGCTCCGGGGTAACCGGCGCTTTCAAGCCGGGAGTGTGGGCACTGCCAGGCTCCCATCTGGCAGACTAGAAGCACCATCGTCATCTGCTTTCCCTCCGTTACCACAAATCTTTCTCTGCCCACTTCAGCTGGAGTTTCAGTCTACTGACCTTTTGGAATCCAATAAAACATAAATGACTGATTTTAATATTTTGACCACGTTTGTGCTGAAGGTTTAAAAACAACAGAAAAGGTAATGTTTATGGTACGAAGAATTAAACAAAGCGTAAACACATAGAAATCAAAGCTCTCCTGAGCCACCAATGAGTCACAGATGAAATTAAAGCAGAAAGTAAATAATTTTCATCACTAAACAAAGATGTAGATAGAAACAGAATTATAGGACTCAATGAAAACAGTTCTAAAAAGAACATTTAGAGTAGTGAAAACTACCTAGCGTTGTAACTCAATCCTCTCGAAAAATAAGCGCAAGATAAGACCAAAGCCCACACAAGGGAGGAAATTATAAAGATCAGAGCAGAAATCAACTCAATTCAGGCTAAAAAGTTACAAAGAATTAAAGAATTGAAAGGTGTTTTGTTTGAAAGAATAAATAGAATTGATAAAGCCTTAGCCAACCTTATCAGAAAAGGAATGGAAAGAATCAAATCAAATATATGCTGTAAGGAATGAAAAGCATGAAATCATTACAGATAATGTGGAAATTCAAAAGATAATCAATACTATAAATCTTTTCTCATAGTCTGGAAAACACAGAAGAGATGGACAAATTCCTACATCAGTTTAAATTATTAAAGCTGAATCAAGAATATATAAAAAATTCTGAATAAAATGCTGGATCCTGATGGATTCACAATGAAATTTTAGAACAAATTTACAGAAGATAAAATGCTGATACATCTTGAAGTCTTTAATGAAATTTAAAGAGAAGCAGCACTCCCTAATTCATTCCTGGAGGTTAGTATCATACTGCTACCAAAACCAGAGAAAGAACTAAACAAAAATGAGAACTACAGGCTAATCTCGCTAATGAACATAAATACAAAAATCCTCAATAAGACACCAGCAAAGAGAATGCAGCTAATCGTCTAGAAGACGACACATCAGGGTCAACTGAGACTCATCTCAGGATGCACATACACAGGTAATGCACCATATCAACATAGTCAAGGGCAAAAACAACATGAGCATTTCAATAGGTGCAGAAAAAGCCTTTGACAAAGTCCCTCACTCATGATGAAAACCCAACAGAAAATTCAAATAGATGGTCTTCATCTTAACTTAATAAAATCTACGACCAACAAACAACCAGCGTCATACTAAAAGTACAAAAACTGAAAGCTTTCACACTAAAATCATGAACGACACTAGGCTCTCCACTGTCACCACGCCTGTTCAATACAGTTTAGGAAACATTAGCCAGAACAATTGGACAAGAGAAAGAAATAAAATGAGAAAGGATTAGAAAGGAAATGAAATTATTATTATTCACATATGATGTGATACTCCATATAGAAGACTGCAAAACCTCCACCAAAGAACTGGATTTAATAACCAAATGCAGTAGCATAGCTGGGCAGAAAATCAATATTCAAACATCAAGAGCATTCCTATAAACAAACAACAAAGTCACTGAGACAGAATATAGGGAAAGTACATCCGAAACAATAGCATCCACGAAATGAAATACTTAGGAATGGATCTGCAAAGGCATGAAAAGCACTATACCTTGAAAAAATTGGAGTACTTTGAAAAAGAAGATTGAGAGGATACCAGAAAATAGGAAGATGTTACTTATTCGTAGATAGGAAGAACAAACATTGTGAAAATGTTCATATTCCCCACATTGCTATGCAATTTAATGCAATCATGGTCAAAGCGTCATTAGCATTCTTCACAGAACTAGAGAAAGCATTCCTAAAATTCACTGGGGACCAGGAGAGAACTGGTATAGCAAAAGCAATTCTTAGCAACAAAGGCAAGGCAGGAATATCAAGATCTTTGTCTTAAAATTATACTACAAAGCTACCATTATAAAAGCATGGCAGTGGCAAAATAGAGATATGAAGATGATGGAATGAAGTAAAAGATGCAGACACAAGTATAAACACACTCATCCACCTTAGTTTTCGCAAAAGTGCTAAATGTGTTTAGCAAAAGAAAAACAGCTTCTTTATAAACAGTGCTTGAAAAACTCACTCTCCACATGCCGAAGACCCAAACTAGACCCAAGTGTATCTCCATACACTAACCTAAAAATCAAAATGAAGCACAGTTTTCAGTATTAAATCAAACTATTAAATCTATTTGAAGAAAAAATAGGTAGAAATCTTGAAGACATAGGTGTAGGCAGAGACTTCAAAAACAAAATCAAACTGCACAGGAAACAGTTCAATCAACAGTTCAGATCTCATCTTATGAAAAAGCTTTTGCACATCAAAAGAAAAAAAAAAGTGAAAGGGCAACCCTTAGGATGAGGAAAATTTTCAGTCAACTCTCCCACAGACAAAGGACTTATATAAAAAACATAAAAATTGAAAAAAATGAAACCCCCCCAGATAAAAAATCCAATCTAAAAATGGATATCTGAGATAAATATACACATCTCAGATGAAGAAATAGAAATAGTAAATAAACATATTAAAAATGTTCAACATCTTTGTTATTCAACAGATGCAAATTAAAACAACACTGAGATTCCATCTCACCCCAGAAAGAAGTGACTACAATCAAGAAATCAATCATTGGCAAGTGCATATCTGTATCAAATTACCACACTGTACTTCACAAATTTATGCAATTAATACAATAAATTTAAAAATGAAAAATATCAAGATGACATTTTTACCCATTACTTATAGGTGTGTTATTATTACATGTGCTGACAGAATGTGCCTTACAGATGTGTTTATATGCCATAGCTATCAAAAATTAACTTTAAATCACAGGAATGTCTCATTTGCGGTAATACTGTGAACAACTTGCATGTAAGAATCTTAAAAGTTTCAACACATCCGCCTTTATTTAAAAAAATAAACAGAATAAAATGACTCTCATTGTAATAATTCTACCATAATGAAGCATATTAATGGTAAAATACTGAACCTCCTTGACTAGAGAAAATTAGAAATGGAAATGCACAAAGCACGGGTGGCTGACACTCAAAACTGATCTGTGATCTTGTGAGATGCTACACTCCCCTAAACCACAAGCATAATCATGTGATTTCTAATTAAATGAATCTTGGGGAAATTAACAAGAGCTAGTACTCTAGAAAAGTTTAGAAAAATATCTTTGAAACACATTCAATAATTTAGATTCCTCAGACAGTAAAAAGGATGCTCATAATAAGTCCTTATAATTAATAAAATTGGTATATTTTATAAATTTCAGAGTCACCGTCTAAATATATCTGAATGGGTTAAAAAGTAATTAGCAAACAGAATTCAAGCAAGAATACTTTCAGTCACAGAACGAGATGCATTGTAAGTCTAAGTGAGATTCTCCTGCAAAGAGTACTGCTGCTGCACTGAGAAGGCTAATGAGTATCCTGGCTTCTAGGAAACCTTTTAGCTTATAGTTCAAGTGACAGACTAAGCGGTAGTCGACTTTTACAGCAAGGAAAACCTTCTCTAATGTCTCAGAAATCAGATTTTAGAGGAATTTATAGCTACAACCTCCTTTCTTTCTCTTTCTTTCTTTCTTTCTTTCTTTCTTTCTTTCTTTCTTTCTTTCTTTCTTTCTTTC